>NW_028278583.1:0-37422 GCF_059751315.1 Micrasema longulum
TCACCTATTTTACTCTACAGATGCAAAGCGTGGCACCTCACTAGAGCCTAAAACAGCAAAATATTGAGTTTCGGAGAAAAAGTGTCTCTTAAGTTAACTTATATTATAGGTAACACAGCCTGTTATGGCCATCACATTACTCACACAGATGTAAAGCTTGTATACAGCGTGTTACTTTTCTATGAAATTTAAATTTTATATAATATTATTATTTACTGATTTATTTTTATCGAACTTATTTATGTCTAACTTGTGGTATAGTGGTAAACGTGTGCGAAGATTACACCCTCATGTTTTTTGTTATTAATATTTGAACTTTAGAATATTCTGTCTTTTGCTTGAGGTAACACGAGGTTACAGCACCGCGCGTAAAAGAACTTTATGCACAGCCTTTTAAGAGATAAATAAAAAGAAAACACTTGATTTGAGTGACAAGACGATTTTTTAGTTGGTGGTGTTTAAACATGTTTTACTACCGAATTGCTTTGCTTTTTAAAAGTTAAGTAGATATTTCATAAAATTTTCGATCAATGAAGTAAATCTTTTTTATTTTCTCAAAATGAATAAATTTTCCAAAAAATATATTATCCTTGCCTTTTTGGTCGTTTTCATTAAAAATACATAAAACCTGACCACCCTCGCCAAAATAAAATGAAATGGTGCGTTTTGGTATAATTTATGATTATTCTTTTGTGATTGCCCATACTGGGTTTGTTCCCAACTACCTCGTATATTATATTCTGTCTTCTGGCTGAAGTATTTTTTAACTGACAAATATTAACGATAATTCTACATTTAATTTGATATAATAAGCATGGTAAAACACGAAACAATAAAAAAAAATCGTATTTAATAATTTTTTGTAAATATTTCTTATGAATATTGGTATTAAATCTTTGCAATATTCATGTATTTTTATCTACGTGACGGTATTCAATGAAAATGTTGAAATCAATTTTTCTGAAATGAAAATGAAATGTTGAAATTCGAAAATATCAATGTTAGTATCGATATAAAAATGGGAAATCATAATTATTAAAAATATTGATCATATTTTATGTTTTAATTTTAAAACTGATAAAATTTGGAACCTACACTTTTTAAAATTATCTTTGAAAAATATTAAATCTTCATCACATTCAGGTTTTTTTGGATTACTTTGTAAGAAGCATTTTGAGTTATATTTTTTACAGTATAGTTTACATTTTTTTTCCAGCAACTAGTGGCACTTAGGGCACTGCATTGGCAATGCAATTGCAGTGTATGTAGATTCATAGTATTCATATAAAGATACATATTACAAAAAAACACGTATCCCTAACTCTATGAGGCTAATATCCGTATGCAGAGACAAACCTTAAGGTGAGGAAAGTACATTCTATTGTCTTCACATTCGGGTTATTCTCTGCATTTAAAATTAGAATGTACTTTCCTCACCTTAAGTTTTGTCTCTGCATACGGGTATAAGAGCCCTGTGTTGAGTTGTGATACAATATAATACAAAGTGGAAGTATGCATATTATTTAAGAATACTAAAAAAAAACATTATTAAATAACCACAAATTTTACATAAACAATTGGGCAACACGTTTAATGGTATGAAAATCTATGCAATGTCTCGCAGCAGTCTCCTGCAACGGTCTAGATTAATTTTAATGCATTAAATATAAAGAAATCAGTGTTACACTTTAGGTGCCAGTCCAGGAAAAATAAAAATAAATAAAATTATTGAACACTTTATCATTTAAACATTTAATATAATATAAGGGTGGACATATTCCTTTCAGGCAATTTCTTCCTATCTACCCAAATTGTTTAGTTTGAGAAAATAACTAGAAGATATTTGGACATATTCTAGGTATTGTACTTTACTATAAGGGATAATTAATAATAATTAAAATATTTACACATTGCATATTATTATTTTTCCTATGTAATTTGATCGTTTTCTTAAAATGTCTAATAAAGATTATTATTGTTATTATTATATAATATACCCATCAACACTTTTTTTAAACAAAAAAAATACTAAACATCTACACTAACGAGAAGGAAAAAAGGAGGAGAAAGGAAAAACTCTAATACTGAGATTGTGACATTTCGAGTTATTTTAATAAATAAATAAGGGCGTCTTTGGCGTAAGTGTGTAGATTATTCTACGATCGAGCAGCTACTACTGTAAAAGTGGAAGCAAAAATACAGATTGAAATATTTCAATATGACACCACATTTAAAATCAACATTGCATGTCCACCCTGGCAGGAATCAAACATAGGATCTCAATAAAAGTGGCAAACGCGCCAACCACTGTACAACGAGACGCACTTATCTCAACTTAATTTTTTTAATCAGTATTATTACCTGAGAGTAGGCATAGAATCACAAACGCTCGTCCACGAATCTGTTTCTTTTTCACACTCAGAACTTATTATTAATGCGTTCGTACCTTAGAGAAATAATGCGCCAAACTTTAGAGGAGCCCAAACGTAGGAAAATTATATTGGGTATTAAGTTAGCTACAGTTCACAGCAAAACAATGGGCCGTACTCAGGTCGAAAATTGCTAAATAATTATCAATTTGCATTTTTAATATTTTTAAATATGTACCTGTGTATTTATTATTGCAGGGTTATTCCAAATTATTTTTTTATAACTCGCCTGTATTTATTTTATAAAACTGAAAATACATGTGTGTATTTGGTTTTTTATTTATTTATTCATTTTATTCACAATATATTTATGTTACATTTATTAAAATATAAATCCCAACTCCATGGAACTAAAGCTCTGTGTTGAGTTTGTTTGTTTATCCGTCACATCTCCGAAACGGCGAGTCGTAGCGGCCTGAAATTTAGACACGTCATTTTAAATGTGATTTTAAGGTTAACGTTGTTATTTTCGAGTAAAATTTAAATCAACATCTATTTCAAAAAGGTTTAAGCTTTATGTGGATGCCTAGTGCGGACATATAGTCCGTAATCAACTCTCATTATCAATAGTAAACATACATTAATTCACAAATTTATCCCCTAAATTGAGAAAAAATAATATCTAAATTAAATATGTTGATATAAGAAAAGTTTTAAAGCAACATAATAGACTTGTCGGGACAATAAATGCCAAAAATCAATGTTAATCATAGGAAAATATTCGAAATCAATTACCTGTGAAAACTGACTCCTTTAATACTCCTACTGCTGCAACCAAACATACTGCAATTCACCATAGTCGACTTTTATTTATTATAACGTAAATATTCAAGTTATTTACCAACAAAGCCAAACACAGCGACAAAAGCATTCGATAGATTCGTTATGCCTTTATTGTCAAATAAAACAAAATGGCCGCTAATTTGTTGCTAACCAACATCGCTTGCGTTCTGTAAAACATAGTGATTTAGCTTCTCTATAAGTTGACGCATAATAACTCTGAGGTTCGAAAACATAATAAAATGAAATGACGGATAAGTACTTCAATAACGTAATTGGCAGTGATCTGAAAATCTTGAAATGTAAATTAACATAATTTGTAGAATACAAATATGTTAAATTATGTATTTTGAGTATTTTAAAGGTTATGTTCGTAATAATACTATCCAACTAATTATACCTGTGCAAATAAAACAAAAGGAAAAGGGTAATCATTGTTTGCTTGAAGAAGTCAAATAGGATCACATTAATTAATTTTCAATCAGTTCCCTGGAAGTAATTTCAGATCTCGAATTGAATAGAGCGTTCTTACGGAATTTGTATTCTGAAGCAAAGGGAAATCTGAGAATAGTCCTTTCTGCTGTAGACATTGAGATTAATGACATAAACAGAGCCTAAAAGTGAGAAAAATACGTTTTTTTTTGGATTAATCGACTTTAAGTGAAAAGTTAACGGAAATAACAAATAAGCTCTTTGAAATCTATCAAGTTGCTAATGAGGAACTTTAACCCTACAGGAAATTGGATACAAAAAATGTTTTCTTGCGCGGAGTAAAAATTTGAGCACTAAATTTTACGGAAAATATTTAAAAACTAGATGCATACATATTACTTAAAAGTGCGAAAATAATAAAATAAACGTCAACTTTCACCATTTAGATACACGCAGCGCAATGTATACGTGTAGGAACACCATATTATTGTGATGGAAAAGACCATGGTCTTAAGTACGGAGGTTTTGAGTGCGAATATGACTTTTATTTCGTAATTCACCACTAACCTTGGTTGTGTTGACTATTTTGGTCTGTTGAGGCCAAAAAAAACAATGAAATTATGGGTCGCCATATTAAGATTACTAAATGTTGTTAAATATTTGTACATAACCACTTACCGATTTGTTCTATGTTTCTTTGTCAGGACACCAATTAAACCAACATGCAAACTAACATGCAAAACTCACTATACACATTCACCATAGTTGTTGCACAAAAATATAAAACTAACACGACATTAGGACAAAAATCCACAGATTAAATTATGAAAATATTCTGTTGTTTGAAAAATAGTTGAAAAAAGGTAAAGGGGATGGAGGGAGGGGGTGAGCTTAATGGGTTTAATAGGGTGACCATTACGGTGGAACCCTGTATAAAGGAATATATTGAAAGGTTGTTTGATTATTGATCAAAGGAACATTATTTTTTAAAGCTTTCCTAATGTGAAATATTTCCATATTATTAACTTCTAACCTTTTATTATTTGTGTGTAAGATTTTAACTACTGTCATGATTTCAATTGATTAGGTGATTTGCGAATTCAGAGAAGTTATCATTGTGATGACACATCATATGTTCTTTAACACGAACATTAAAATTTCTTAATGTTCTTCCAACGTAAACTGAAGGACTAGAATTGCATTTTAATTGGTAAACACCTGAATTATTTTAAAAACTATAATTATCTTTATAACTAGGCCACAATTTACCAATATTGTTATTTGTATAAAAAACAGGTTT
This sequence comes from Micrasema longulum, assembly GCF_059751315.1. Classification (NCBI taxonomy): domain Eukaryota; kingdom Metazoa; phylum Arthropoda; class Insecta; order Trichoptera; family Brachycentridae; genus Micrasema; species Micrasema longulum. The sequence continues at coordinate 4,942 of NW_028278583.1, forward strand.
GATATTATTTGGTAAAAATTTAAATACTTTTTTTGGATAAAGTATTTACACAAAGAATTTATCTTTATTTATTATCATTATTAGTATTATTATAATTACTGTTGACAAGATATAAAAATTGTTTGATAGATTTTTTTTCGTTTTCTATTTAAAAGAGTATTTATTAAATCAAAAGTATATTCATTATTATTCGCAATTTTTTTTATTAAATTAAATTCATTTATGAAGTTTAGTTAACTACAAATATTATTTAACATTTGGTAAAAAGTTTTACCACAAAGTTTATGCTTTAAATATTTATAACAAGTTAACATTATTTGAAATAATGTATTTGAGTTAAATAAATGTAGATTTTCGGGTTTTATGATAATTGTTGGAACTTAGGGGAATTTCTAATAACGTAATTTTTAAGGCAAAACAATTTTTAGAAAAGAAGTAAAAAATTATATAAAAAAACAATTGAAATTCGCCCTCTATTTTAACTTATTCGGTGTGCTATTTTTTGTGAAAATCTGAAAATTAAACTTTATATCAATCCCCTATTTTCTTTTGAAGGTTTATAAAATAAATAAATAAACGACTCTCTTGCAAGTAAGTTATTTTTAGCTTTGCAGAACAGCGTTTATTAATAAAATTTTTAGACAGTCAGAATTTTAGTTGAAATAACGCAATTGTAAGTTCGTTCTCCAAAATATGTTTAAATTCGAAGTATAATTCGTAACTCAAGGTACGATAAGGGAACCCTTAGTTTTTAATTTAGTGCTGTGAGTGTGGAAAATCTTTTCTTAATATTCCAGAACTACAAAGTGATCTACGATCAATTTGAAGTAACACAGTTGTTTTACCGGTAGGACACAACTTAATTTAAAATATTCACCTAAGCTAAAATGTTTTATTATTTATATCACTACAGAGATGGGTAGAATTTTTGTTTCAAGATTATGGATATTCGAGCGTTTACAGGGCTTATGACCTGTCATAGGTTGGGTTCAAGTGGCCACTTTTATGTAGAATTCTACAACATTCCCCATTCCGCTTATTAGCGAATATCCATATCGGTGACATTTTTGGTTTTAGTATATATGTCATGAAACAGGGAAAGCTTTCGCTAGCGCGTTTGGAGCGCCATCTATGTATTTGATATTGAGGTTAATAATATACCTATACCTAGGATATAAATAATAATATACCTACTCCCCCTTGGGATAAAAAACCCAGAATTGTGTGTGTATAAATATATAAATATATATACATACCAAAATAATATTGTCTAAAATGTTTTGTTTTATAGATTACGGAAGGCCAATTAGTAGAATTTTTCTTAACAATCTTTAATGTTGTATCATAAATTTTACCAACGGAATCGAAGCTAGGTCCCCAAACATGCATTTTGTAATATATAATCGATTCAATGAGCTAAGTATAAATTTATCTTAATGTCATGAATAACTTGAGCCAGTACCTAAGTCTGTTTAACCATCGATGCAAACTTCCCAAATAAATTTAAAAGCAATAATTAGCATAAATGAATTATGAATCTTATACGAGTATGAGTGCAACTAAGATTGGCGTATAAATTTAATTGAATAAAGAATCTATTTTATTAAAAATTGTTTTTGAAAGATTCATCAATTGGTTCAGTCGAGATTAAATCTCACATTAATTAAGCTTCTCTAATCGTGAGTCAAAAGGAGGTTTAAAAAACAATTAATCGGATTAAAATTTCAATAATGTTAATTGAAGTGTCAAAGTTGAAACATAACATGAGAAAAATAATTTATTGAACCATTTCTTTATGTAATTGACATATTAATTAAATTTATTATCTACATTATCTTTTTTGATAACTGTTGACTTATAACTTCAAACATGTCATTGAGCTTTTTAATTGGAACTTGTACATTTTTAAAGGTAAAATAAGTCAGATTTACTTAGTTCTTTGAGGCGCAAGTTTTATAAAAAAAATAATTTTATATTTACTTTATTAATTATTATCGTTTTTGAAAACACCTTTTGTTCATTTGATATTTAATAAAACTTAACTGGCAACACTCACAAATGGTATTAAAATATGTCAAAATATAATCAATATTTTTTCCAAAATTATGTCTTACTCAACTGATTAATTCCTGAATAAAATGTATGTTATATGTTCTTACACGTGTCTTTGAAAAATCTAAAATTTATTTTAAATCTTCATGTTGATCAAAAAGATACTGTGTCATTTTATGAAAAAATATATTATTATGCGAACTTCTGCAATTTTTTTTCTCAAATGATGAAATGCATCAAAATAAAATGCAAGAAGTACCTGCACGAAATTAAATAATGTAGATGCAACATGCATTGAAATCTGCTGAGTTTATCATTTTTTATTTATTTGGACCTAAAAATATCATTTTACGGAATTACGCAAGTAATTTAACAATAAATAAAAAGTGTTTCACTACATGCATTTTAATTGGCATTTTTTTTATCACTCACAACGGCATTTTTCTGCGTCGCACACTGAATTTTACTTTTTTTTAAAAAAATATTTACTTACCCTTACAGATTATTACATTCATTTTACAAAAATAATATCAAAATATTTATTCATACTCTGTTGTTGATAATATTATTTTTTACATCTTTTGAAAAGATTGTCTAAGTCTTTTCCCAGTCGGTCCCCGATTTATTGGTCTCGACTGTCCTTGTGTCGTTTTAGAAGATTGTTTATGATATTTTTCTGATATTCTTGTATTGTGTCTATGTTTACTTATTTTTTTTTCAAGTTTTAGTTCTTCGTCTACAATTGCATCAGTGGCTAGTTTATGAATAAATTTTAAGGATTCTAGTTTAAAGAGTTTAGTTATATTTGTTTAAAGAGTTCTTTAGTTTCTGTTAGATAGGGGACGTCATTTACTAACTTAAATATTTTATTTTTCTGTCTTTGTAGTCTGTTTATGTCATTTTAATTTTCTGTTTGCCATAGAGGTTACATTAAACATCGACAATCGTATGGGGAAAACTTTAAAAAATCATATCTTCTGTAATTCTATACCAATTTTCAGAAAATAAATTATTATCGCTTGCTTTTATTACAATCTTCACATTACAATTTACTTCATAATTTTTGGGAGTAAAAAAAAAAACTAAAGGCCAAAATTATTAAAATATTGACATTTAAATAACAAGTCCAAAAAGAAGTATAAAAAATTTAAAATATTTTCAGGCGTTGCCTAGTATGTAGGTGAAATAATTCAATTAGATGAATGTCATCAGCAAACATGAAGGTTTCAGCTCTTTAACTTCACAAAATCGACATATTGAAGTAAACCAATCGCAGCGTATCTTGATCATTTTTTGCACGCAATCACGCTGCATTTTTACCGCTAACAACACCGCGTAGGGCACTCCGAAACTGCTCGACGTCCACACGATCAAAACTCAACAGAATCTCCGTGTCTCGTGTCAGCTTCTTTATGAAAATAAATTCTTTTCGGATTTTTTATTAATTATAAAAAATATAAATTCCTGACCTGTATTTTATTTAATCATTATTTGCATAATCTTGTATTCATCGTATTATCTATCAAATCTCAGAACAATGTATTTATTTATTTTTTTTATATTTTTTTTATTTATTCATATTTTTCGCTTACAAACTATAATTAATAATAAAAATAATGTGACCTCACTGGGGTTTCCCGTGCCGAGGACACTTAACAATTTAGTTTTTTTTTTATTACATTTGAGAATAAACAAAGAAGACTCACTTAAAAAACAAACATAATTAAAAAATATTCAGACAGTTTTAAAAACAAGGTATTTATATACATCAATATTATTTATGTTGTATGTTAGTATTTTATTCAATTTCACGCAACCTTACAACAAAACCACGGTAAGGTCAAACAAACCATTTCATTCCAACAAAAGAATTCACTACAAAGGTAAGATGATCAGTCTTACACTTCAGGTGTCAGTCCAAGGACTATGAAAAATATTCTAGTGTAAAAACGCCTTTTTAAATCAATATTTCATGTCAACCATGTCGGGAATCTAACCCGAGACCTCTTGCATGGTGGACAAATGCGCGAAACTACACCACAAGGCTAACCTATATCCTATATCATCAAACCGCAATGATTATTGATAGTATATAAGGATACTTTGTAAATATTTAAGTTAGTTAGATAATTTCCTAACAAGACAAAACGCCTCACATATATTATAAAAAAAATAAAAGTTGAAATAAATTCAATAAAAGTGTTTTATTTTGGATACCGTACCAAATTTGAATATGGAATTCTACCAATTATCTGCATACACAATTAATAAATTACAAGTTTATTTTATTATCACAATTGTCAACATATAATAACAATAATAGATTTTAAATACATAACATAATATATCTAAAGTTATAAATCTTGTTCGTGTAAACATATTATGCTGTGCTACGTTACAACGATTATTTATTTCTTTGGGGGTGGTTCCGCAGATATAACATTTCGACGAAGCATTGGTGCCAGAGATAATGTTTATTGCACTCCCATCTATCTTCGTAAAAAACATTTTATGAGTGACAATATGCTTTTTGTCATTTCGATCATAATTTTGCTGTTTTGAAGGCTACTGACTTTTCTCGCATTCGCGTTTTCTCCCGAGGAACACTATCAGAATTTTCTTTGGTTAAAATACATTTAATTGGTCTGCAAAACAGTGGACCTAACGTACACTTATTTACCCAACATTTTCTATCCGCTTCTTAATAAATAAGTTTAAGTGGCACCATTGCTACAAATAATATGTACTTATCGTTATTTTCTTTAAATTATTTATTGACAATTCTTGATAGAATTCCATTTTAATGATGTAATAACTTATATTTACATATACGTTCTTCATTTAAAAATACTTGGTACACTTCCACTTATTTATTCGGCCAATTAGCGCTTTCACCCTCTAATGGGCATCTTCAGACCGGTGAATATTAAACAGTGCAAGGATAATTTATCTAAAACTATGTTATCGTAAGTGTAGGTACATTTAACAATAAGTTTAAAAAAATACAATGCGTAATATTTCAATGGAGCAGAGTGAAACAAATTATTGAAACATGTGTTGGCGGTGTAGGTACTTTAAAAGAAGATTATATTATTTGAAAAACATGTATTGTTTTATTACAATGTACAGGATTCAACTAAGGGGGCTAATAATGGTGAGTTTTCGAATTATATCTGCTGATTTATAAAAAATTCTAACACTATTATTTTTTATCCTTTTTATTTTTAAAATTTCTAATCTAAAAATGATCCAGGATCTACAGTATTCTATAGTTAAGCGAATTGTACCTGCAGAGATTTACGAACAAAGAAGTAATAATGATCTCCTTTACAAAACAATCAAAACTCTGCCTGTTCGAGGACTACTCTGGCTTTGCATCATTTTGGAACAATTTCATAGTAATACATTCAAGTTTCCTCTCAAACATAACCATAATACACGCTTCACGTCTAATGATGGCTTGGTACTACCAAAAGTATGTAATAAATATGGAAATAGAACTCTCAAATATTTAGTACCTAGAATTTTTAATTTATTACCAAAAGAACTTAAATTTAACTCACATTGTAACAAGAGCAAAATAAAAGAGTGGCTACTCGATCAAGAGTTTATATTTGAATAGTAGCTTAGGTGTAAATATTTTATTTTTTCATATATTTTCTTGTATTTAAAAAAATTAATTATATATTATTATTTGTATAAACATGTTGATTCTGATCTTTCCGGCTGTTAATTTTGATATGTTATTCATTGTTTTTATAAATGTAAATAATATTATTAAGTCAGTATAAATATAATCTTCACCAACAAGCTACAAAAAGTGGCTTGGTGCGATTTTAGTTTTAGTAAAAATATAACAAGTGAAATTTTTTTAAATTGTAAAAATGTATAATTATGCTATTAAATCAAATAAATTAAATTAAATTAATTATCTAACTTTTGACCTTTGTGTAAAATTTTAAATAAATAAGTGGAAGTGTACCAAGTAATTTTTAATTAATAACTTATATTTTAATGTAAGTTATTATATAATGTACTTATAGGTTGTTTAGTCGTCTGAAAACATTTGCTCATACGTACTATGACCAGAGATCCCGTCAAAATTCCACTTACAAATTAACTTTCCGCCTCGTATATCTGACATGATTTACCTGTAGTTCTCTACGGATGCGAATCGTCGCACCTCACTAGGGCCCAGAACAGCAAAATACTGAGATTTGAATAAGTGTCTCCTAAGAATCTTGGGTGTGCGGTGGTTTGACTTTGCAAGGACTTTGTAAAGTAATCTGAAAACGGATGTAGCAAACTCCAGTGCGGAGGCAATATGGTTGGCAGCACCAGTTACTGCGGATGCCTTCTGAAAGCTTTAACCATGCTTGTCTACTTTACAAGGCATCAGGTTCTTAACTTCCCGGACGTCCGCTGCTGACTGTTTGTCGGCAGTTCAAGCAAAAATTGCGAGACGCAAACGTGACTTGGGAGGACACACAGGGGCTGTCAGCCGATAGAGATACGTAGAGGCGTAGAGATGTTAATGATATCTGATATTTTCAAAATACTTTCAGTTGTGAGATCCAACATACTTTGTAAATCGACTTATTTATTTTATTAGGTAAACAAACAGTATGTACACATATATTGCCAATTTCTTTGTATATTAGAGTAAGAAACTCATGCACACACCAAAAAAATTGTTTACACTTAATACAATAATTTAAATTATGTTCAATATAATAAATGTAAATGAAACGAAATGAAAAAATATTTATATGATAATAATGTTAAATGTCTGCTTCTCTCAAAATTTCTATAATTTTTGACCTAAATTTACATACATTGTCACAAAAAATATCAGCCTCGGTAAATATATTGTTATATTGGTCGCATGTTCTAGGTATTGTAGATTGTTTAAAATAGTTTGTTGACGCGTTTTCAGTGTAAAACAAAAGATTTTGTCTTGTCGGTCTAGATGGCACACGGAACGGAAGTCTTTCTAGTAGGTTAGGAGAATCAATTTTATTATTTATTAATTTGAATAAAAATAACTGGTCCAACATTATTTTTCGATTTTTAAGAGAACTTAAGACTTAAGACTTGAACTTAAGTCCCAGTAACTTCCAAATTAGATGGTTATTGAATTTTTTGAATATTTTTATATTAAATACACCTACTTGAAATACAGTTATATCTGATAAGTCGAGATTTATGTGTAAGAGATTTTACCTCTTGAGTACGGTGTTTTATTTTCTTGAAAGTTATATCAGCAACGAATTGCGGTTAGTCCGAGGTTCACTTCGCCACCAGGTACGTCACTTTACGGCATTAGTACGGCATTTTTGTTTGAAGGTAACTATCCTCAAACTGTTTTTTTGGCCTTTCAGTTTAAAACTAATCGGTCCAGGCTGAAGTTCTTCTTCTTTTTTAGCCAAAATAAGTGATAACAAAGTTCCAAATCGGTGTAACTATTTAATATTCCTCGAGATGAACCTTTTCCAGTTACGCAAACAATCCTGCTGTTTTTTTTTTATTTTTTATACAGAAAAACTGTTAAAATGACGCACACTTTCCTGATGAGTCTCAAAAAAATTATGCTAACAATTTTTTAAACACTTCGTCTAAGTTTGAATGACATAAAATTGATGGGCATTTGTCCGACATGATTTAAAATATATTTTTGAAAAACATTATGAAAACAGTATCCAATATCTACAATTATACACAGTACATACCTTGATTTGTCAAAGTCATGCTCGTTCGATTGAAAATAGGTAGTATTTTTCACAGTATGACACATGAAATTCAAACGACAAAATGCGACCAAATTGGTTAATAGGGTAGTACGCCGATTTTAAAGCAGTTTGGGGTAAGATTATTAGCCAATGAACGCCCTTTAAAAAAATATATTGTCATTTTACTGAGAGTTTACTTACCTGCTATAAAAAAATGTTACAGTACAAATATTTTACATTCGATTTTTAGAATTTTTAAAGGGAGCTGGTTCATAGTGCGTTGGTACTCGACAAAAGTCCATCAGATAATAAAAGCAAGGAGTGCAACTACCCACAAATTAAAATACCATAGATATCGCACTTGTAACGTCCTATTTCATTTATACACCATTACATACATATAGGTATATTATCCAGATACTTTGTAAAATTCTTATGCTATGCGTATACTTGCAACTGTATAATTTTGCATTAATTTTATTTCCTAAAATGTGAGTATTTGAGGTTTTTTTTGAAGCAAAAAAAATATTAAAGGAGGTTTTAAAAACGTAAAAAAAACAATAGGATAAAAAATATTGAAAAGAAAGTTTGATATCTTGTGTAGATTTGGGGTCTCTTTTGTTACTCTCCGTATAGGATAAACAGGTTTCCCGCTGGGATTTCGAACTGGAGTTTGCAGAAATTTTATTAAGAAAATGAACGTATATGTACATTTTTATAGATTGTACTACACGTTTTTAAAGAAATCAAAACAAAATACAGTCCACACAAACAAAAATGTATGTTTACATTGTTTACTTACTTCCCCGACAGAAACTATCAAATACCCTTTGGACATAGGCTACTCAACATTCGAACGCACTGTGCCTTGTTTTGGTATACCAAAATTTTATAAATAATTTAACATGGAAAGCAGTTACGCTCCAACTTGTATTTAAATGCAAGGGTTGTTTTATGATTAAGCAAAACCATTTACCTTTTTTGTTATGTGGTAATAACATATAATTAATAAAGAAAATTAATTTAGAAAAAATATAGATTTTAATATGTTGATCGAAATCTGCCATCTTATAAAAGTCATTAGAAAACAAAGAAAACAAATATTTGAACGATAATTCAAATTATTTAAAAAAATAATTTCAACATATTGTTGTGACGCTCCATTATAAATTGTCAGCAACCAATCTCCACAACAGAACTGTCAAATATAAGCCGACTTATGACATCCAAACCAAAATAGGGGCTAGACAACATCGGCCTGGAATATTAAGTGAATCCTATACGTAAAATCCCACGAACTTAAAAAAAAAACAAAATAATGATAAACTAATTTTATGAGATTAAAAACTATTTCAATATAAGTAACAAACAAAAAAATTACGTTGCGAATTCATTATACATAATTTATTTTATAATTTAAGTGAGTAAAATTAGGGAAATAATAAAAATAAGAGTTAATTTACTTTTGAGATATAAAATTGAATCAGAAATGCACCCTACGTGAGTTCTGGTTCTCTTTCAAAGGAAAAAGAGTAGATATATTATGCATTAGAGAAAGATAGGTACCTTTAATGCGCTTACAAAGATAACATCTTTTTGTGCAGATCTGTACGTCCAGGAAAACATTTCTCAGTCTGAAAGGATTCCCTACATTTATCGCTCTAGATATCTTATTTAAGCGATTCTTATGAAATCCTCAGTAAGACTGTAAATATCCGGAATCTAGACTAATATCCATTCTAAATAAAAGTAAGATATTTTAGATTCAAACTAAGACGGAGAATCGCTGACCCTGTAAATGATAAATTAATAGTTTTACAGAACTTAATCTTTTAACTGCTTGTATAAAAATATTGATTTTTAATATTATAAGAATATTAGTTAAACGTTTTTTTGAGCCAAAACATGCAGAGATTCGTTAATTTTTTTAGAATAGTTTTGTACAATTCTGTATTAATATTTATCTTTAATGTCTCGTACACAAAAACAGAGCCAAAGTTAAGAAAAGGCGTTGGTTTAGATATTTAGAGCAAATAAACGGCAAAATAACCACTAAAATGATACTAAAAACGAGTAAAACTGAGAAAAATATGACTAAATCCAACAAATGTTTAAAAATAGGCATATCAAAAATAGGAAAAATCGGCATGTACTTGGATGCATAAGATGTATGAAAAAAGGGCAATCTGTGCCCAAAGCCAGAGTGGTGTGGTGTTATGTATTTTATTCGTGTGATATTTATTCCATTCTAAGGTCAGTAGCACTAATTATGCTCAACACTCTTTCCTTTATTGTTCTTGATCAAATTACTAATACTACCACCCGTAGGGGTAGACAGAGAGTATGGACCGCCACACACGTCTATCTTGGCATACATTTCAAGCTTCTTCCACATTCATACATCTTGTCATACATGTGCTTCAGTTCTGCCTGCTTATGACATGACTAAACTTAAGATTTGGGTTTATCTGATCATGTCACATCTTATTCGGTCGTTCTCGTCTCATGTCACCGTTCATTTTCACCATACATACTTATTTTACCATTATTTTGTCATCCATTCGTCCTACATGACCAAACCATCTCAAATACCATTTCTTTATCTTATCAATTAAACCTGACTCAGATTTACACACTTGCCTGATTTCATTATTCGTAACCCTGTCATACATTGATTTCCCACACATTCGTCTAAGAAATCGCATTTCGACCGCGTTCATGCGCTCGGCTTTCATCTTTTCTCTACCAGTTCCATGTTTCAAGTGTTGGGACTAAAACTCCGTTGTGAACTGCCAGTTTAGCTTCGATTGACATACTTTTATAAGCAATTACTGTGATTACTAATATTGACTCCATATATATGTTCGGCATACTAAATGGTATAATCGATGTTCCATCATTACTGGGATAAGTAAAATTCAATATCTCGACTCGTAGATTGAGAAACAATGAAGTACTGTTCATCGATCAGCATAGAACAAACTATGGCCTAAATTCTCCAATGACCCGTCTTTGTCGTATTGTTAACTCAAGACAAGATCTGGACTTTTTTGGTTTAAGTTTACAACGATTTAAACGAGCACTAAATAAATAGTCCAGATCTTGTCTCGATGTCTTTTATGTTTGTCAATGCTTCTTTCCTTTTTTTTTAATGTTTTAAACTATTCTCTTATTGTAATATTTAAACATTATAAATTGTATACATGGACAATGTCCGTTAATAAATAAATACATAAATAATTAGTGCGCCGTTTATTTTGTTGCCCGCATTCACTCTCCTTTAAACATCTTTTTCTGCTCTTCCATCTCTTGAAAGCATGCTTCCCAGGTCCCCAAATTCTTCTACTTGTTCAACACAAAAAAATCTACTTTATCAAATTATAAGTCCTGTTTTCATTTATTGATATATTGAACATATCCTTCAATTTATTTAAAAATAAATGACGACACATTCCATCTGGCTTCGATACACTCTCATATGATTTTTAATGATGCACACCCCTGAACACTTACTCTCATACAAATACACACAAACACACTCTCTTACATGTATATGATATATACACGCACGCACACATTTAAGAATGAACCGTAATATGTATGATTATAATTTAAAAACTTCGCTAGTCTGGCCTACAACCTTATCTTATATGTAATTGATTCATTATTGGCTGAATGTTTAAAAAAATAATATCTTCACTCCATACCTTTACGGCAAAATTTGTGATAATATGTGGTTATTGAGATTTTATTAAGAATTAGCGGACCCGACAGACGTTTTCCTGCCCGAACGTTGGCTTGCCTACCTTGGAAAAAGACTTTTCATTGATAAGTTGGTACTTTTTATGATTGAATTTAAAAAATACAAATAATTCATATTCAATTATTGCATTTAAATAGATGCCTAGGGATTTGTTTATGGTTAAATACCAAAACATTTTAAAAAAACATTTTCAAATACAGAATTATTTTTGCTAATGTCAAACTCGGCTTTTTCACTAACAGGGGAGCACTTTATTCATGAATGCGATTTTCAAAAATATATTTTATTTCAGTTAAAATTATTTTAGTTTTACCAAAAATCCAGTAGAAAAGGAATAAATGGGAAGAAATTATAAGGAATGTAATGAAAGAGTCTAATTGGAATCCATAAAAAGCGAATGTTGTTTGTCAACATTCAAAAACAAATATCCTTCCATTTTTTTGTACAATATGCTTTTTCATCGAATGCTACTGGGGGGTATCTTGATGAAAAAAATATTTTTGCTTCTAACTTTTTTTTCGCAGATTTGATTTAAAATTTTAATATCTACGAACACGCATAGCGCAAAGATCTACATTTCTCTTAAAACCGCACGTTAATCGGTTAAAGCGTTTAGAAGAAGTTCAGTGACATCACACGTACAGAAGAATTATAAATATATAGATAGTGAATATTTGAACTGAGATTCAGAAACCATTTAATAAAAACATAAAAACAAGCGTTATTAAATAATAACTACAAAAGTATAGATTATGCCTTAAGTTAGGTTTTCATAAAGTATTTTAGTACAAAGATCGAGTCTATGTTACTTTCCGATATCATGAGATTGAAGCCTACAACGATAGTAGTAAAAAGGACATAAAAAAAAGCATGAAAACACTTTTAATAAGTTGAAAGGCAGTGTTTTGATGAAAAGTGTATGTAGCTTATTTTGAAAGCTCTGCGTCTCTAAGCTATCTCACGATACTAGACTTTCACAGATTTTGATTGATGAACCAATTGAAAGTGTGTAAAATGGTGAACAATACCGTAGGCTTTTACATCTTCATAAAATCTTTTGACTTCATCAAGCAATGATGGTTTGGCACGATTTTTGTTAAGATAAATACATTTTTTTAAAAAAATGGTTCATGGAAATTTGATAAAGCAGATTTCTTTCTGAGATGATTTTTGAAGTTTTTTAACTTATTATCTTTTCCATTATTATTTTAAATCATTTAAGTTTTATTTTGGAAAACAATTTTTTTTCTTCTTTTTATGACGGTTATTTTGTACAAAATTATCCAAACCGAAGTCATTTTCTTTTTTCTTTCGTTCGTCATTACTATTTTGAATAATTTTACTAATACTACTTCTACTAATAATAATTTTACCTTTTCATTATTCATCATCATCATCATCATCATCATCACTCCCTTTCCGCACCTAATGGTGCATAGGGCACTGCATTGGTACACCAATATCAGCGTATCTTGATCATTCTTGTTACATGAAGGTAAGATAATAAAATTGCCATTTGTTTTTGCGCCGGCAATATACGTGAGGCGATTTTTTTTTTCTTTAAGATTACACAATTGGGTTCCAACAAAATAAATTGAAATATTCAAAAAATAAAATTACGTCATCATCATTATCATTCCCTTTCCGCATCTAATGTTGCATGGGAACTGCATTGGTACATCAATCGCAGCGCGTCTTGATCATTTTTGTAAAATGAAGGTAAGATGATCAGTCTCACGCTTCAGGTACTATGAAATATTCTTGTGTGAAAACACCCTTTGAAATAAATATTTCATGCCAACCATGTCGGGAATCGAACCCTAGGCCTCCTACATGGAAGGCAAACACGCTGACCATTAGACCACAAGACCGACATTATTAAGGCAAATAAAAACACCCCCCTTACAATGCGTGAATTTATTTTATGATAATTAGATTTGTCCATTTATTGGTATCTAATTTAAGTTTCTACCTGATTCCAAAATTCATTTAAATATGCCAAGTAAAGTACTATATGTTACAAACATTTTAAATTATTGATTGAATCCATTAAAATGCTTAATAAATTATTTTTGGTTACAGATATTTTAAATTATTAATTAAATCCAAAAATGGTAAATCAACTATTATTGGTTAAAATTTGCTTATTTGACCAAAATTTGGCATCAATAAAAAATATGGCGACGCGTAGAAAACGGAATCTAAAAAAAAAACATCATGGTCAGTTTCTTAAATGAGTTTTTCAATGGAAGCCATGGGTCATCTGCTTGGATTTGATATCAGGTTCAGTAATTATTGACGTTTCAGTTCAAAGCCATAACCTCATTGCCAGGAAGTTTTCAAAAGACACCCACGTGACAGTTTTTGATTCGTTTATTTTCGGTAGATGTAATCCACTTGTTGCATTTTTCAATAATGTGCAATGATAAATTTAAGGATTGGATTGAAAGTTGAATTCCCGAACTTTTTGAACTGAATCAATCTGACTACCAAAAACGTGGCGCTGGCCGTGCGACATTTTTAGATCGAAAGTAGGTTATAATTTACATTTAAATAAGTGGTTACAATAAAAGTAAAAAGGGATTCCCTGAATTTCAACCAAAAATTAATGGGATGTCTGCATAAATAAAAGTAATTAAACTCAAAAGTCGCCTTTTTTTCAAGATAGCCCAAGCAATTGCATCCGTTCGGTTCACATTATGCAACGGAAGAAAGTTTAGAAAAGAACCGCATTGGTAGATTCCATGACTGATTTAAGCTAGGAAATATGACCACATTTCTGATTATCGTAGGCAACTGAAATGGCTCAAAATTAGACAGCGGAGAGACTATCACTCCCTCTCACTTCTGTTCAATGTACTTCATAGTCCTAACGCTCCTATATACTTGTTCAAATTTTCTACAAAGAAAAAAATACGTAAATAGTGGTAATTTCAGTTAGTAAAAGGTCAGATAATACAGAAAAGAGTGGTATCCGACTGTTCTTCTAGAAGGTTGTTGAGTGAAGTTCGCTAGTGCAAAGAATACTTTTAAAAATACTTATTTCAATCACAAATTTGTCCAAACAAATAGTTTTATTATTGCTGTGTACTGGTGACTTACTGTGATTGGTCACTCATTTCAAAATAACCAATCACTACCGGGCATTGGATTATTGGACTTTGTACTTTACTTTACTTTACTTACATACTTAAATATAGTTTATAATTGCCGGCAGCCCAAATCCAGGGGTGTGCAACTTTGACCGTAATTAAATCATTTATAACATTTATTAAATAAAAGTTTACAATATGTCAAACATCGACGTATCGGCAAAACAATTTATAACAAATGCAAAAAATATTGTAACAAAATTGAACGTAATGATTAATGACCAAAGTAATAAATATAATAAAGAGCAAATCTCAAAATTGTCTCCAATTTTTTCTGAATTTTTGGGTATGGTTGGGCAAATAGCTGTAGAAATGGCGAGTTTAGAGGGAGAGTTAAAAGGTTACAAAGAAATTGCAAAAAATCAACCTGCCATCCAGTCTCAACCAAACTTTAACCAGAATACCTTAATCGAAGCAATCTCTGAATTGGAGGAGACAAAAGAACGCTCTAAAAATGTCATTATATACAATTCACCGGAAAGTATGGCACTTACCCTAACAAAAAGAATTGAAGATGATGCCAAAAGCACTACACAAATGATCCATAACATTGAACCGGTTTCCAGCGGTGACATCATAAAAATTTACAGGTTGGGGCAGTACCGACCGGATGTGTGCAGACCTATTAAAGTCGAATTTCGGGATTCTTTACAAGCTAAACGACTGCTAAGGCTTAAATCAAAAGTACCTAATGGATTGAACTTGAAATCGGATCTTACAACAAAACAGAGAATATATTTGACAGAACTTAGAAAGGAATTGGAATCAAGAATCAATAAGGGAGAGGCAAATCTAACAATTAAATATATAAATTCCTTACCCAAAATCGTCTCAACTGTACCAAAAAACTAAACCAACAATTGGAACTTCAATGTATATACCAAAATTTAAGAGGAATGTGCACAAAGTTAACAGATTTCTCAAGAATTGCCCCTACTCTATTACAAGATATCCTAATCTTCACAGAAACCTGGCTATATCCGGACATCAACACGGCAGAACTCGGGTTATCTTCATACAATACTTACCGTTTGGACAGGAACAAGTCGACAAGCCCCAAAACAAGAGGAGGTGGTGTTTTAGTGTCAGTTAATAAGAAATATGTTTCTAGAAAACTTAAAACAATCTGCAAAAATGTCGAGCATATTTTCGTGTTAATTAGTTTAAACTGGTCAAAAATTGTATTGGGTTGCGTTTATATTCCACCATTATCTGATTTATCAGTGTATCAAAACCATACCGATGAAGTTGAGCGCTTGAAATTTTTATATCCTGATGCTAAATTCATACTCATGGGGGATTACAATCTTTCTAACATTCAGTGGGAGATATTAGATTCTGAATTTGGACAAATCCCAAACTGCAATGACTTGTCGGATCGAGAAAAAACTATTGTGGAAATGGCTTTTTTCCTTAACTTAAAACAATTGAATAATATAACAAATTATCATAATCGTATTTTAGACTTAGTTTTTTGTAGTGATGTGTCTGTTTCTGTGCACAAGTCTATCGAAGAAATTGTTCCTCAGGATAAACATCACCCTATTCTTGACATAAATATTGATTTGCATATACTGAAGAATCAGAACGATCCAACATCGAAATTTTTTCGTAATTTTAACAAGGCAAATTATGACAATATGTGTACTTTTTTTTCGGAAGTGAACTGGACATTTTTAAATGAAAATAATTTAGAAGATACCATTGTTAGCTTTTATAATATTTTAAATACTGCTATAGAATCTCATGTGCCAATCTCAAAAGTAAGAACATTATCATTCCCAATATGGTATGATAAAGATTTAATTAATTTAATATACATGAAGAAATCTGCACACAAAACTTACAAAGAATCCAGATCTTGGTCAGATTTTGATAGATTTAATATTTTAAGAAAAGACTGCAATAAAAAAAATACAATTTGTTACAACAATTACATAAAAACTATCGAGGATTCTTTAAAAAATAATGTTAAAAAAATTTTTGATTATTCAAAATCCCTCAAAAATGACAGTACAAATTTACCTAATTTTATGTATTATTCCGTAAAAACTGGTAGTAACTTAACAGATATAGTTAATCTATTTAGTGACTTCTTCAAGAGTGTCTATGATGATACAACTAATAATAATACCAACAATACTAACTATGTAACCAACTTAAGCAGTAATATAAATATACAATTATCTCATATTCAAATTGAGATGATTGACATAAGAAACAGTATTCAAAAACTAGTTTCTAAGTGTAGTTATGGTCCTGACAAAATACCTACAATACTGTTAAAAAAGTGTGTTGACTTCCTTGCATATCCCTTGTATATAATCTACAATAAGTCGCTATGTGAAGGACATTTCCCCCAGTATTGGAAGTCTGCTTTCTTAACACCTATACATAAAAGTGGGGATAAATGTGATGTCACAAATTATAGACCGATTTGTATACAATCTGCAATACCAAAGCTCTTCGAAAAAATAATTTTGCAAAAAATGTCTTCAATTGTCAATCAAATAATAATTCCAAATCAACACGGTTTTATGCCTTCAAAATCAACACTGACTAATCTTATTATATATGAAAATGTTATTATGAACTCTTTTAATTTACGTAAACAAGTGGATTCAGTGTATACAGATTTCTCTAAAGCGTTTGATAAGGTGAACCATAGAATCATGATCGATAAGTTATCCAAGTTGGGTTTCTGTGGATCGATTTTAAAATGGTTTCAGAGTTACCTAAGTGGTAGATCATTGGCAGTAAAAATTTGTGACACCACATCCAGTACCATTGAGGCGACTAGTGGAGTCCCGCAAGGATCCCATTTGGGTCCGATACTTTTTAACATTTTTATCAACGATATTGTTGACATATTTAATGGTGTCGAAGTTTTGTTGTTTGCTGACGACATGAAATTTTTTAGAGTAATTAACACTATTGATGATTGTATTACTATCCAACATAACTTAAATAAACTATTTTCGTGGTGCTCAACAAATAAACTTCAACTAAATGTAAAGAAATGCCAAATCATGAGATTTCACAGGACTAAGTTTCCAATAATGTTTAATTATTCTATTGGCAATTCTGAACTTGTATCCGTTTCCGAAATACGTGATTTAGGTGTTATTTTCGATACCAAATTATCATTTATTGGTCACATTAATAGCATTAGTAATAGATCTCTAAGAATGTTGGGTTTCATTATCAGAACCACTAAATATTTCAAAGATATTGGTGCACTTAAAATAATGTACACGTCACTTGTAAGAAGCATTTTGGAGTACAACTCTACAATCTGGGCTCCTCATTATTCTAGGCACCAATATTGTATTGAAAAGGTCCAAAATAAGTTTTTACGATTTATAAATTTTAAATTAGGTGTTAGTATTGAATTTTTAAATTATGATTTATTACTGTTTATTTTGAAATTATTAAGACTAAGTGACAGGAGAATTATAACTGATTTATTAAATTTATATAAAATAATCCATTCCATGTTTAACACCCCTGCACTTTTATCACTAATTAGTTTTAATGTACCAAAAAGGACAACTCGGCAAACCTACCAATACTGTGGCAACAATACTTCGACATCATATGGTAAAAATGCAGTCATCAATAGACTTCACTCTCTAGGCAATAAATACCAGGACATTGGTGACTCATTTCACATGAAATTTATTACATATAGAACGGCTCTTCTTCTTTATTTTATTGGTAATAGTTCTAGGTAACTATTTGTTACTTTTGTTAAAAATTTGATTTAAACTTCTTTATTAGTGTTTTTTTTTCTTTTTTCGTTTCTTTTCTTAATTAATTTATAAGTAAAAAATATTTCTCTTTATCATTTTTTTTACATCATTATATACTTTTATACATAAACATATACTATTTACCTAAATATTAGTTTTCAATAATAATACATATAAAAATATTATATATATTTTTAATGTTATTCAAAATTTACTTCTTAGTTATTTTTTTAACCGGTTCAAAGTATCTCTAATACCAAATTATCTTTTTTTATCGATAATTCTATAACTGGTAATATTTTATTCTTTTATATAGTTTATATTTCTTAGACTTTCTAAATTAATAATATTGTTTTAAATGCTATGTATTACTTATAACTATGTTTACATGTATGTATATTTAATTGTATTTGTAACTAATATGTAAAAGGCACTAAGTGCCGTTTATTTCAATAAAAAAAAAAAAAATAAAAAAAAAATACCTGTGTGAAAAATTTCAACGCTTATCAGTTCATGGTTTACCTATTCGTTCTCATTCTCAAGGCACTCTCTTAATACCCATACATAATTCCTCTTTCTTCTCTAACTCATATAGTGTCCATGCGGCTCGACTGTGGAATCATCTCCCATCCACCATCAAAGATGTTACTACATTATCTCTGTTTAAATCACGTCTGAAGAAACATCTCCTTTCTCTTCCTTGATCTGTCCTTCTTTCCTTCTTCCTTTTTCCGCTTTTTTCCTTTTTCCTATTGAGTAATAGTTTTGATTTAAGGTAATTTATAAACAAATACGTTTATTTCTATTTTAATATATTTTTCACTTTTTAATCTTTTTTTTTTTTTTTTCTATTGAATATGTTCTGTAACTTGATATATAAAAATAAAACTTTTATTTTATTGGTTGGTTGGAAGAAATTGCCATTTGGCAATAAGCCCGCCAATGTACAAATAACATTATGTACAAAAAGTTAAATAAATAGATGCGTTCGCCACGGATAAAATCACAAAGATTGGTTGCAAAGTTCTCTGTGGTGATTAGCAAATGTACCCGTTACCGTGTCGGCTAATAGCATGTGTTCTATCAGCATATTGGTTTAATATAATACTTTTGTGGAAATACTAGGCGTCACGCCGTGGCGCAGTTGGCAAGACAGCCAATTATGAAACTGGCGTCGCGGTTTCGATTCCCGACAGTTGCAAGAAAAAATTCCAAGAGAGATTTTTTCTTAATCGTCTACTTGTCACAATATATTTTTCATAACTTCTTTCCACATCTTCTCTTTTCTACTTACTGACAAGCCTCAAGAATAGAAACTTGGCCGGTTATTCCTTTAGAAAAAAAGTTGGTAAAGACGTATAGTGGGATTTCCATACTAGTGTTATCAATGTCTTGATGAAGAGACGGGTACGTTTCGGAAACGGTTAAAGTATACAAGTGAGTAGGTGGTCAGATATCAATATTTAAAAACACAAAAAAAAAAAAAAATGTTTACTAAACATACAACTAAAAAGAAAAACATTAAATTTGTATTAAAAGTTTGAGCTGACCAAGGCCCGTATTACAATAAAAATTAAACGCGTATTTCAAATTTTATTAACAAAATAAAATAAAGTTTTCTGTGCGAAAATAAGAATACCATTATAATTTTTAAGCATGTTCAATTACAGGTTACCGATGAAGATACTTTATACAAATATACATGTTTTTGTACATAAATATCGATTTGACTTTATAGACCGTCGATAATAGCTCCGTTTACTTCCGATTCTAATTGTCCCCTATGTAAGTATATTGATTTATTTAAAAAAGCTTTCATATGAAATTGCACGGTTAAAATCTCAAACATGGTGTCTACTACACATCTTACTGTACAGATAAATTGGCAAATAGTAAATAAAAATAAGAAAAGAAAGGATGCCAAAAAGATAATATTTAACCTAGGCCAGTTTTAATAATTCATTTAGCCACAAAGTCCTGGAAATCATGGAAACTCCACGTCCTCTGTCAATTTGTCTCTCAACATGCCCTTAATAAATCACACACAATAATATCCGACTAAATCCATCAGCGGGTAAAGAGTAATCTTTTCTTAACACTCTGAGACCTTTCGGCTCACCCGTTCCTTCTCTCTGTTGTTCCCGTACCGCGTCCCTCTCTAGCGGGGGAGATTAGGGCTGGTTGGCTACAAGGGTATGTTGAAGTAAGCGCGTCTTTATTTTTAAACCTCGTAAAGTCTTTGATATTATAAAGTTGTTGAAATAAGGAATACTTTGCGAGTGTAAACACAAAATTTATCAATTTAAAAATTGTTACGAGTAATACGACATAAATAAGAATATCATGTAACCTTAGTTGCTCCGATATATTTAATATACATAATTTTACTTATAACTCTATGTGTATTTTATTTTACTAACATTTTACGATAAATTAACACTCACAAATGTACGTATGTACCTTTATTTATTATAAATACGACCTAAGCCAATTACAACCCTCATATGAAGAAACATATGTACTCGTACAAGAAACTGAACAACAATAAAATAAATGCATGTTGATACACACTGTATGTGAGAATATATTTATTTCATTTTATTTGATGTATTTAAATTTATGTACGTCTTTTTTTTACATTTAAGATAATGTTTCCCCTTACTGGGGTGTCCAGTGCCGAAGAAGACATTTAATATAACTTTGAAACATGCCTTATTAAACATAATTAAATCGTTATATCAAATACATAATATGTAACTTACGTATTGTATAAGTAGGTATTTATGCATATTGTAAATAGATACAGATATTATTTTAATTTAAACTCTTTTATTTCCATAATTATATAAAATCATAATTAATTAATTTTTAATTTCTCACCATAATCACAAATTTACAAATAAAACAATTTACGATTTTTTTTATAATATATATATGTGCCTGTAAATGTTTATTTATTTAGTTTTTTTTTAAGTAACACATTTTTTTTTATTTTTATTAGTTATCAATTTATTATTTTTGATTTGTTATTCATTTTTGTTTCTATTTTATATTATTTTGTACACTTGCCAAACAAAAGAACCTGACTCTTTTTTGGCAATTTCAACCTGAAGTGTTGTATTGATTTTATTTCTTTATGTCTTGTTTTCGTGGTAAATAAAGGTTCAACAATTTTTTTTTTCAAAAAAAGTACGCAGCCAAAAAAAACAAAGGCAATAAAAAATTGTATACAATATATTTAAAACTCGATCTACATATAAGACATTCCATGAGCTTACCCATGCCAACGCCACGTAGTTAATTAAGAAGTATTTGCCGCGTCGTTGACTAGATAACGCAACTACGCTCCACTCGCGCCATCGCACCTCTTTGCAATCTTAGGATAAGGTGGGAAAATAAAGTGCCAGAGCCATCTCTCAACCTCCAATTGGCTATTCAGAATCGATCTGGGAGATAAGAGATTCATTTGAACTTATCCGCTGGAATCCAAACCTAATTGTTTTCAGTACACCTCTCCGCAACGCCATTTGGCCCCTGCATATCATTTTTGTTGCGAAATTAAACCTGTCAAGGACAGGGCAGAAGCCCTGCAAACCTAGAAATTCGTATTTCCTACTCTTAAATGTTCCCTATCTTTATTGTAATATGTTAATAATTATTGGAATAAAATAGTTAAGACACGCTCATGGAGATGTCGCTACTTTCGGTCACGTGACGCGAGAGTGGACGGGGCCACAGAAACTGAAGACCACCAGCCTTTCTCAAAATTATGAATTCTTAGAAATAAGACGCACAAACTACTGACTTTTCTATAGCCACAAAAAAATATATCAACAAGCATGTTAAAAAATTACTTTTTTTAATTGTGTAGGCTATCCTCGTATTCCTCTAAATTTTGTCCTGCTCCTTTTCTTTTACTTTTTTCTTGTTTCCCCAGCCCACTCCACGCCACCATCATCAATCACCAGCATGTGGGATTATCATGCCCATTGTTTGAGAGGATCTATCAACAAACCCTGTTATGTCAAATTAGGAGTTTGACATTCAGCCACATAGCCACATATTATGATGGCTACTCGGGCTTAAACATTTATCAAACGCTCTTTATCTTAGAGGGTCATACTTTAATGAAATTACATGTGTTTTTTTTTAATTCGACTTCAAATATTTCATTTAAGCAAAATTTTTTATTAAAAAAAAATATTTCTTCATCATAGAATCATTATTTCCCTTTCGCACCCAGTTGTGCGCAGCAGTGGCGAGCCGTGACTTATTTTATAGGTAATCTACAAAAAATGTTCATTGATTTGTACCTACATATAAGTACACGATATGTAAGTAATATAATTCTAAATGATTTTTTTTCTGTGGTTCTGTGGTTTTGTAAAAATCAACTCAAACAACAATTTTTATTAAACACGCGATATACTCGTACGTAGCTTTATTCTACACTATTTCAATACAATACTTTACTTGTAAAAAAGTTAATTTACTAATACCACAATGACATTTAGCAGTAACTGTTAATATTGAGCACCAGACGATTCCTTTTAAAATGAGTACTGCCAAAAACAGCCACTGCGAACGCCACATTTTCTATGTGATATATAACACTCAAACGGTATCCTATCAAAGAAAAATAGTCCTTCGAAAATAATGCGCGAAACACTAGTTTCTAAATAAAGAATCTTTAAATAATATTTGTAATCTGCAAGCTTGTTTTAGTACTAAAAAAGCTGACATGGGTTAAAGATGTAAAATATAGTGTAATTTTTTGTATGAATGAATACGCTGAGGTGATCGGCTAGTTTCATTGTTGAGAAAGGGCTAGGCGCTGAGCGCAATTCTTTTTTTTTGTGGGAAGATATAAACGGTGGTAGTGATTTATAATAAATAACTATTATTTTGAGTTTTTGAGAGGGTTTGAGGTTTTTCTCAGAATAGTTAAAAACCATAGAATTAAGAATAGTCCAGAAGGAGCGTATAATCATATTTGAATACATGGGACTGTGTTCAATAATTCCCTTACTATGCCCTACCCGCCGCCCACATTCGTCAGGTCGCAGCGTAATGTTGCTTGATGAGAAAAAAAATCATAACACAAATGTAAGGTTAAAAAAAACAATCTCTTAATTTCTCTTAAATTTTTTTGTGCACGTGGAAATATTGATTGACACAACAGAGTAGATAAGTAAAGGGTCATTTAAAAAGAGTAATTGAATCAATTAACTTTAAACTTAAAATATAAAGCAAATTTTATATTACATAAAACGGATACTTTTATATCTTGTTAAATATTATTTGATGTTTTAAAGATAATGTCGGTCAAATGTTCACCACAGAGTTGTTCAATCTAAGATTTAATTTTCATTAATTCTTTCTTAAGATGAGCAAAGTAGGGTAAAAAAAATTACTACCCTGGTAACACTAACGAAATTCCCATCTTGTTTCTTCGACAATATGACAGATGGAAAAATAATTCAATTTTTAAGTAATGCATTTGTTATAAACACATTCATTTGCTAATTACACCTGAAATGTGATTGCATTCTGTTTCTTTAAGATTCTAGAAGTATTTCTACACTTTAAAAGGACACAACACGGCATAGTTGAATTCAAGTCAGGAGTTGCGTACTGAGCGACATCTACAAAGAAACTAATGGGTCAAAACGTAAACCTACTTATTTATGAGTAGTTGAGTCGTCTTCTGTTTGATGTGCGTATACGGTTTCTGGACTCTTCTTAATTCTATGTTAAAAACATTTAAAAAGAAGAAAATAAGCATTCACAAACATAAGGGACATCAAGAAAAATTGTTGACTATTTATTGAGTGTAAACTAAAACAAAAAAAACACAGATCTTGTCTTGAGTTACTAATTCCACAAATATGGGTCATTGGAGAATTAAGGCCATAGTTCGTTCTTCGCTGATCGATGAAAAGTGCATCAGTATTTCTCTACCTACGAGTCGGAATATGGAATTTTATATTGGAATTTTCTGTCCCAGTAATGATGGGACATCGATTATACCATTTAGTATGCCAAACATATATATGTAGTTAGTATTAATTCTTTGTTTTTGTAGACTTGGAATATTAAACATTTACTCATCAGCAAATGAATAGTAACCTCTCTCTAGTATTTGATTGATGGTACCTAAAAAACTTCTGCTTTCATAGTAGTTTTTCATAAGATTCTCTTTACTTCTAAGTGGATAATTAAGGTCATCTTCTATATCCCTAACTGTCAGCAATTTGATATCCGTGCAATGTTATTAGTATTTTCGATGTTTTGATTATTTTGTTGTTTATGTACAGTCAATGCATGATTCACCTTTTGCACTAGTAAGTGAAGCGGAGTGAGCATTAGTTTTTAGGTGAGTCCCACATAAACATTGCTCGGAATCGAGTCCAGGATTTTTGGCGTGTTAATCAAACTAGTTACTAAAAATAGGAGATAATGATATTCGAACATAACAATATTAAGAAACAGTTATTTTAACTAATTCGCGTTCCTTGGATTAAAAAACACCAAAAATCTGCGATTATTTGACCGAATGAATGTTATTTTTTGATATAATATTAAAACACGTAAGGGAGACCGAGTGGGTGGCTTAGAATTAAGTAACTTTAATTTTCTGAATTCTGAATTTCGGCTTCTGTTCTAGTTTTGGCCAAAACCGAAACTTATTTAAATAACAACAATGTTTTGAGTTTGTCCAAATTTTTTTAGGTTAGAATCAACCTCCTAGGGAGCTGTCAATATTAACATATTACAGCAGAGATGAAGAACATTTTAGAGAAGGGAACGTAGAAGCTTAGGCATCCACAGGGCTTATAATCTATCGTTGGCTGGTTTAAGTGGTCACTTTACACACTGTAACATTCACCATTCTGCCTATATTTGAACATCTTTATTCCTTCGATTCTTCCATCTGTTGACGTTTATGAATTTTAAGAGCTGAAACCTTTATTTTTGCAGGTGTGATTCATATGATTGAATTATTTCACCCACATACAAGGCAACGCATGAAAATATTTTCCAATATTTATACTTCTTCTTGGACTAGGTGGATTTATCAACAATGTTTTGAGTTTATCCAAATTTTTGAAGGCAAGGACTGGATTCAACTTTAAACCAGCTAATGACAGGCCGTAAGTTCTGTGGATGCCTACACTTCTACGTTTCCTTCTCTAAAATTTTCTTAATCTTTGTTATTAAAATAAGTTAAAAGTGACTTCAAAACGCCCAAAATAGTGCGTTTTTATTGTTAAATCATACGAGTTCATCAAAATAAATGTTAAATGAAATACAATACGAAATAAAAATCATAAATTTAATCAGTAAATTCGTATACTTATAGCGCTTTTTGGTTCCTTTTTATGTTATACAACATATTACTTACTAGCGGACCCGACAGACGTTGTCCTGTCCAAACGTTGGCTTGCTTGGAAAAAGAGTTTTCATTGATAAGTAGGTCCCTAGGTACTTGTTTGTGATTAAATTCCAAAACTAAAAACTGTTAATATTCTAATTTTGATTTTAAGTAGGCACGTAGGTACTTGTTTATGGTTGAATTCCAAACCATAAAATAATTTTTTTTTCAAATATGGCATTCTTTTTGCGAACGTCAAACTCCGTTCTTTTCACCAATAGAGGGGTGTACTTATGTAGAAATACGATGTTTAAAAATGTATTAAATTTAATATTATTTTGTTTCTACCAAAAATCCAGTAAAAAAAAATAAATGGGTAGAAGTTATAAGGAATTTAAGAAAAGAATCTGATTGAGAGCCACAAAAAACAAATGCTGTTTGTAAAAAAAAACAACATCTTAATTTTTTTTGTGAATGCGTTCTCCTTGAATGCAGCCCTGGTAGATCGATGAATCAAACATTTATGCTCCTTACTTCTTTTTTACATATTAGATTGAAGATATGAATATCTACGAACACGAACAGCGCAAAGATCTATATTTCTCTGAAAACCGCACGTAAATTGGTTAAGGACTTTCGGAGGAGCTTAGTGACATCACACGTACAGAGGAATAATATACATAAATATATGCAACAGTTTTTCAATGCACGTTATAGGAACTTTAACTTTTTAACTATGAAGGAATTAGAAAAATATAATTACAAAAGATCTAAGAATGATTAAGTACAGTAAAAAATCCCAAAATCAGTCCAGTTTTAATTTTTAATTTTAGACGATTGCGATACGATTATTTGAATGGACATCAATCCAATATCTTTTATTGTCTTATTTTTAAAAGTTAATAGTAATGCATATTTCGAAAAAAAGAACTTTTCAAAAGTCTAACCTAAAGGTCAAGATCACGCGGCCCAATGTAATCCGACACATCTCGACCTCAGAAGTTTCGACCAATTTTTAGCCGAAACTGAAACCACGGCCGAAATTCGTTTTACTGGCCAAAACTGTCCAAAACCGAAACTGAAACTTCAGTTGGTCCCTATTAGAATTACAAAGTATACATCATAAGGTTTAAAACATGATTATTTCTCACGCCTGTACTAAATTTCAACCTTTTTAAAAGATAAAATAGAAATATCAGAACATTTTGCACAGTAAAAGGTCAAAACGACATGTATGTAACTTATTTACCTGTATGTGTAACAAAACGGTTTAAAAAACCCGACCAAATTTGCTTAAATGGATATTCTCTTTCACCACCGGCAACAGAAAGGGTTTTGTATAGAATCGCATTTTTAAATTACAACTAACGTAAAATCATCTTCTGCAAATTACTGACAGTAACCTTATATGATTAATTCGCGAGGTAATTACTACTACGAAATTGGCATTTGTGATTTACCATTTGGTGGGGTTATTTGATAGAATTGTTGATCTGTGTTAATTATGGGGGCAAGAAAGATGCGATGCGCGAAGACGGAAAATGCGGATGAAAACAGTCTGCGGCCAAACGAAAATCCTACCTTTGGGGAGTCAGGAAAGGGGATTAGGAACCGGAATACGGATACAAAAATCCCTAAGGCTTTCCTTCCGGGGACTGCTTTGGATTGTCGGTGAACTCAAAACACAGCACTTTCACTAAATTAATGCGGGGATGAATATACCTTGATGAATGCGGGCAGAAGATGGTAAGGTGTGCGGATGCGGGCAGACGAGCTGAAGAGGCAAGCGGATGCGGGCAAAATTATTATGAAAACGCATGCGGATGCGGGCAGACGAATTGAAGAGGCAATGTGGACGGAAGAGTTATGAAGATAGAAAAAACGAGATAGTTTTTGTTGGTTGCTATGGATATGAATAATTGCTCTCATAGCTAGCGTAGGATATGTGGACCTTTATCAACGGACGGTCCATCCAGATGCAAACTCATTTTATCTTCTTCAATGAATGGTACAAATTGACAAGTCATGCATTCAAATCATAATATGATTTAAATGTATTACGACTTGCTTATAGAGAAATACGAATATATGTTTTAGTGGGTAACTCGAAAATGCTGATTCTGATGTTACCTAATTGTAGCAATTACCCCACAAATTTAATCCGGCAGTTAACGTTTCGTGATTATGTAGCTTATTTATAAAGATTTTAGATGAATTCAACCATTTTCTTGAGAAATAAAATGTAGGTTTTGTCGTTGGCTAGTTTGAATGGATTTTTCATGTCAATAAGCATATTAATTGGCCTTAATAAAATAAGAAATAAAGGGTCACAAACGAACGTAAGACCGTGATCGATTTAACCCCGTGTTAATTTCTTTTATAGTAATTAGGAGATTTTAAAGAAAACGATTTTTGAAAAATGATGAAATACTCAAATTTGTTGCAACAAAAGGGGAAAACATTTTTAGGAAGGTAATATGGAAGTCTAGGCATTTACAGGGCTTGCTTGTGGCATTGTCTGGTTTAAGTGGCCACTTTACATACTGTGTTACATTCACCATTCTGTCTTTGTTTACATATCCATATTTCCGTAAGTTTTCTATCTGTTGATTTTTGTAAAGTAAAAGAGTAAAAAATCTTTATCATTATAATAATAAATTTCAAAATAACGTGAATAATTCATTATTAAAAACTATTGAACTTTGGAATAATCTACCTACTTATGTAAGAAACGCCCCTTCTTTATTTACATTTAAATCAAGATTGAAATGTCACTATCTAAATATTTGAGCGATTCCTTTCTCCTTCTTCTTTCCTTCCCATCTGTTTTCCTCTCTTCCTAGTAGTATAGTGCGATTTGTTTGATTTTTTTTTACTTTTTTAGGTTTTGTTTAAAATTTAAATATTCAGTATAATTCCTTAGAATATGTCCATTAGGGTGGGTCGATAAATTTTTTTTCCGAATTTTGAAATGAAAGGGGTCTAAAAAGTTGCCTTTTGGATTACTCTGGATGCAAAAAATTTATAAAAAAATATTTAATACTACTTTTGGCCCTCAACCAGAGATTGAAATTTTCGAAAAAGTCAATTTTTTGCCCCAAACCGGCTGTCATTTCGTATTTAAGAAAGAAAATCAGTCTAATTAAATTGTATAATCTGCATTAAATTTTATTATATTAGCATCCAAGGGCGTGAGTTGCACTTTGTTTTGAAAAAAATGGGTAGCATTGTTTTAATGTGCCATTGTTTTCGTCAATTTTAGTCAGGCGCTCAACGGAATCAGTTCCGCGGAGTGTAAATTTTTTGCATTTCGGTAGTTTTAAAACGTGTTCGAATTTTTAATGTGATTAAGTCTTTACAAACAAAAAAATAATTTTATCAATATAGATAATTAAAAAATGTTAAAAGTAGTATGGAATAATTTTTTTTAATAATTTTACATTCAATGCGATCCAAAAGACAACTATTTAGACCCCTTTCACTTTGATATCTAAAAAAAACTAACTTAATACATCATCGGCCCACTCTAATGTCCATGTACTTGTAATTTTCTTAAACTGAACGGTTCGGGTAGCTAGGAAGAAATTACTTTGGGGAAATACGCCTGCTCCTATATTTATAAGTATATATTGTTTATGCATAAATAAAGTGTCAAATAAATAACTTTCTCATTTCTAGACGAGCGGAAATTATTATTCCAATGCATTTTAAAAATTTAAAAATGAACTAAAAATGTTTTTAACTAATTTAAAATTTGTATTTTAAAGATACATCACCGGTTTTCCATGAACCTACGTTGTATGTTGTATTTCCAATGAATTTTGTCCTGGATTTACATTTGAATTTATCATATCGAATCCGAACCACTGAAAGCAGATTGCATAATTCATGTATTTTGTTGGCTTTGCGCACAGTAGTTCGTTTCTCTTTCACTTAACTTCCCTCTTCGTATATGGTACTAGCTATGCATTGAATTTTGGAACACATATTCTCATGTTTCTTTAACAACATATTGGAAACTGTAGTTTGTACCCAACTAGACAAGATTGGGTGGTTGGCCCTTTGACATGCACAATAGAATTTTTAAAATACCTACATTCTTTAGAAAATACAAGTTGAGTTCAAAAGTTCAAACCAGTTCCTTAACAATAAATAGATAAAATGCTACATGTGGTTCAAACTGCAATTCACAAAAAAATACCTTTTTTGTTTATTGGACCAAACGATAAAACCAAAAATCTGTGTTCTTGCATCTGCAAGAAAAACAAACAAAGTTTTATGGAGATTCATTAATTTTGTTATTTTTTTATAAGACAACCAAAAGATAATTTTTATTTCCATCTTTTTTAAGTCATCATAACCTTTCGTGGAAAAACGAATTTCCACTCAAATGCGGGGCGCAAAATAGCGGGGGACGAAGCCCTAGGGCTTCTACGATATTTCTAAGTGGAATGGATTGTACCAAAATTAAATGAAAATAAGTGAGTATCCTCGTTATGCAGTATGCAGTGTCAATTGGTCACAACCCCAACAAATGATATGGATTAAGAAGGGAAGCAACTAACATCATCTTTGTTTATGATGGACTTGCCAGATCTGACTTGACACTTGCGAGTGGCACTAACACGATGGCAGGCTCAATCCGGAGCTCAACACTGGTAGTTGGTAGTGTATGGATGGGTGCGTATGAATTTATTTGAGGTTAAATGAAAAATATGGATTCCAATTGAAGTAATTTATTGAGTAGAAACACATAAATTACATCCTTTCATTTTTGTACAGAAGGAATTTACAATAGCGAACACTGGGTGGGGAGCTGGGGTGAGCAACACGAAATGTCAAGACGAAATGTGAAATGTTTTTCGAGTGCACGACGTTTAATATTTTGTCCGAACTGACGTTGCAACGGATTACTCGTTGCGGATCAAAACGGGGTTCGGTTCTGTCAACCACACGGTTTTTTGGTGTTTTTCTCCACTGTAGAAACAATGTTTATTATGCGGCACACATTCCACGAAATAAATGCATGATGTACGACACGAGGTCCTTATGTGGCGGATGATCAAAGGGATAATGAGGTGGGATGTGAACAGTGGTTGTAGGTAAAAAGGATGTAGAAGTTTTGACAACACTTGACAAATGCAAACCCACATAATTCGCAACCAACCTCAAAATTACAAGCACGTAATGTACGCACGAGCACTTCACCACAAAGCAGATTGTTAAGTTCTTAATTCCTCAAATATAATAATTTCAAATATGTCATTTTAGCACAAGCACTTCAGCACATGGCAGATTGTAAAGTAGTTATTACCTTACATATAATATTTACAAAAATGTTATTTTAGATCATGCACTACACCACAAAGCAAATTGTTAATTATCACCTCAAGCATAAAAAATACAAAGCTGTAATTTAGCACATGCACTTCCATTAGACAGATCATTAAGTAATTATTACCTCAAATACTAAAATTTCAAAAATGTCATTTTAGCGCACGTACTTCCACAAGACGGATTATCAAGTAATTTTTAACTCAAATGGATTAGACAATGAATTATGCAGACAACAATTCATTAAAGATGTACTCAGACCAGAGAATATCAACATGTAATAACACTGACGGGTTAGGTGTTGAGACTTCCTTCTTGTCGGCAATCATCTCACGCAATCAGAGAAATTTGTGACCCGGAACACTGCAGACACACAATTTTGTTTGAAGGCGGCGGATGGTGGTGAACTGCAATGGGTAATGAAATGTTTGCGGCGTTGTGTGAGTTTAGGCAAAATTATAATAACTTTCACGGCAAAAATAGCGAAATATTTTTGTCAATTCAAAAAATCGTGCGTAACATTCGTTGAAAAAGCGAAAAGAGGCGCGCGAGTCAAACAGTGCAGCCAAATCAACAACAAAACAGTGCAGCCAAACCAACAATTCTGAGGTTGCTACGTCCCAGGCGTAGCAACCTTGCAAAAACCAAAATTAGCTAGTATCTACTTACATATTTTTTTATTTTTTTATGCTTTATTTAGTTAGTTCATAACTTACTTACTTACTTAGCGTGTCCGGTTGGATTATATCCTGCAACTCCAATATGCGGCGACAGATTTTGCCTTGTTGTTTGCCACAATTTAGTCTCCCGGAGTGCAGATTTCCTCCATGAACGGGCATGTCAATAGGTGGCTGTCGTCCTAGGTTGCGCCGCAATCACACAATATATCATCACAAGAGAGGTACCCCCACCTTTGGAGATTTTTTCACATCGTGTAACACCCACCCGTAGTCTATTGAGGGCAATCCATAGAGAGTACGGTAAGTGTTCCTTCCTTAGATATCTTCATTTGGATCCATCAACGGTCATAGTTTTTTTCTCCGCTGTTGTGAGGATTTAACAGGGGAGGTGGCTTTGATAAAACTGTTTCTAGATCTCAGACGCGAAGCCGTTGGTTGATGGTGGTGTAGTAGATGTCTAGAATCGTAGGTTTGTTTGTATCTCTCTGTTTCTGCGGCTGTCTTTTTTCAAATGTGCTGTGGAGCAATTCCAATGATTGGGTACATTTTATCAGTAAGTGTTGGGTTGAGGCATCCTGCTACTATTTGTGCCGTTTTATTAACTATTATGTCCACATGTATGGAGTGGGCAGATTTTTGCCACA
>NW_028278584.1:0-133962 GCF_059751315.1 Micrasema longulum
TATCGGTGTCCTCGTGTGTTTGTTGACTTTGCTCTTCTGACAGGGTATGCAGGCCTTCGTCCAAGCTGCGCAGTCTGCTTTCATATTTTTCCAGACGCCTCTTTGACTGATGGTCTTGGTCGTGGCGTCGGCTCCTGCATGGTTGAGGTTATGCACTTGGTTGAAGAAAGATCTCTGTAGCGTTTTTGGGATGTACGGTCGCATGTTGCCTTTGTTGAGATCGAAGACGATTTCTTGTCCCTGCATGTTGGTTTTGATCAGGTTCAGAGCAGTGTTCTTGTCGTCCAAGAGTGCGAGTAGTTCGTTGTCCTGCCTTTGTTCTTTATGGATCTTTTCGAACGATATGTTTGCCTCTTGTTCGATCATGTCGATTCTTGATAAGGTATCGGCGACGACGTTGTCTTCTCCTTTTATGTATTTGATGTCCGTGCTGAACTGTGAGATGTAGTCTAGATATCTGAGTTGTCTGGGCTTTCTTTGTCGTGACTTTTCCTTCTAAACACGAATTGTAGTGGTTTATGGTCCGTGTATATACAGAATTCTCTGCCCTCCAGATAATGTTGAAAGTACCTTACAGTCTCAAAAATGGCTAGTAGTTCCCTGTCGTACGTACTATATGAACACTGAGCCTTGTTCAACTTTTTTGAGAAGAAACTTATCGGTTTGTAGTTGATGCCGTCTGTGGTTTGTTGTAGCACGCCTCCGATTGCGTAATCTGAGGCGTCTGTCCACACTGACATCTTGCTGCTTTCCTCTGGGTAGCTAAGCTTAGTGGCGTTGATCAGCGAGTTCTTGACCTCTTCGAAATCGTGTGTAGTGACTTCGTTCCACTCTACTTTTCTGTTGTCATTCTTTTTTGCTCCCTTGAGGTAATCGTGTAGTCGTATCAATTTGTGTGCTGCTCGTGGTATGAATCTTCGGTAGAAGTTTCCCATGGCCAAGAATCTTCTCAACTGCTTAATGGTTTCTGGCTTGTTGAGGTTCGTGATGGCTTCCACTTTTGTTGGCGAGGGTCGATGCCTTCAGCCGAAATTTCATAACCAAGAATAACAGTGTTTTCTTGGCAAACTCGCATTTAGATGGGTTTACCACCATTCCATGATCTTGAAGTCGCTGGAACAAAGCTTTTAAGTGTTCCACATGTGTTTCTTCGTCTGGTGAAGCGATCAATATATCGTCGATATATGCGTGTACTCCTTCTAGACCTCTTGTGACTTCGTTGATGTGCCGTTGGAATGTTTGTGCAGCGCATGATAGTCCGAATGGCATTCTTACAAATTCAAATAACCCGAATGGTGTGGTTATAGCTGTCTTTTTAATGTCAGTTTCATTAATTGGAATTTGGTGATATGCTCGTTGTAAGTCAATTTTGGAAAAAATTTTACAGTTAAATAAGTCATTGCATATATCGTGGATATGTGGCAAGGAATAACGATCAGGTACCGTCTGTGCGTTTAAGCTACGGTAATCGCCACAAGGGCGATAAGTACCATCGCTCTTCTTCACCATATGCAATGGAGAGGCCCACTCACTCTTGGAGGGTCTACAAATACCTTGAGCCACCATGTGATCGAACTCTTGCTTCGCCTGCCTCAGTAGTTCTGGGGACAGCCGACGAGTCTTACACATAACGGTTTGCCACGGGTATCTATATGGTGGATTGTGTTGTGTTTATCCAGCCCTGCGTATGGTTTATTGATATCTACTAGTTGTGGATACTTCAATATGAGTGAGTGGTAAATGTTGGTTTTGTCTGTTAATGATATGGAACATGTTATGTTGTTGTTTGTGGAGATGTCAAATGCTCTGACTATCTTGCCGTTTGTATTGTCTACTAACCGTTTGTTCCTAACATCTACTAACAGGTGGAAGTTGTGGAGAAAATCTGCTCCTATAATAGGGCGTGTCGTATCCGCTATTATAAACTTCCATGTAAACATTTGTTTACATCCCAGATTCAGTGTTACCGTGGTAACTCCGAAATTCTGGATCGTAGTCCCGTTCGCTGCATAGAGAATTAGCTTAGACTTTTCTCCATGGCGTTTGTGTAAAGATCTAGGAATTAATGATATTTCCGATCCGGAGTCAACGAGGTATGACACACCGGTATCACGATCTTTAACAAAGAGACGTGTTGTGTTGGTTGAATCAGCCGCCTCCGCTATGATTCGACCATCTAGTTTTTTGAAGCTAGATGCGGTTTAAATTCACATGGTGTGACGCATTTCTTAGCTTGATCGCCAAATTTTGTGTGGAAGTAACAAAGAATAGTTTTCTTGTTATTTCCGTTGGCCCTATAGCTTGTTTTGTTGAAATTGTTGTTGTATTTGTTGTTATTGAAATTGTTACTGCTGTTACTTGTTGTGTGTTTGAATCTATTGTTATTGTTGTTGTGACTATGCTGTTTGTTGATTGTGTGAAATAAACTCTCTACCTTATGGGTTAGAGCTTGTACGGACTGTTCTAAACTACAAATGTTATTTTTATTGTTGGTACCTACTACCGCTACATTATCCTGTGTGTACACCTGTATTAGGCGATCTGCTATCGTCGCTTGCCTATCCCAGTCATCTTCGCTTATGGCTAAATGCGCTTGGATCGTCTTGGGCAGTTGTTGTATCCACAAGTATTGCAACGTCGTTTCGTCTATTTGTAAACCTATTGCTAGCGTCCGCATCTCTCTAAGTAGGCTGGATGGGTTTCGATCCCCAAGCTGTAAGGAAGAAAACAGTTTTTCTCTCCTTCTGTCCTGTGGACAGCCCATGCGTTGGATTATAGCTTCCTTCAGCCTCGTATATTTTGCTCGGTTCGGTTCCATGAGTAAAATATCTGAAACTTGTTCTATGTGCGTTTGTTCAAGTTTTGACACTAAGTGACTATAACGTGCGTCTTCTGAAACTATGTTTGCCAACTCGAATTGTGCTTCTATCTGTTTAAACCAAAGTTCGATGTTGTTCACCCATAGCTGTGGTAGTTTAACGCTAATCCTATCCGTGTGGAACATGTTGTTTGCTGTGTTGATATTTGTCAAGTCAGTGTTGTCCTTGTTAGCCATTGTTTACAGTTTAAAAATATTCGTTTTTAAAAAAAAAATTCAGAAAAATGTATGTAATAATGATTACAGTATAAGTTAAAATATTGAAATAAAAGTATTCAATAATGAGTGTAGTTGTATTAAAAAGTTAAGTTTAAATTATTAGATTTAAATTTAAATTTAAATTTAAATTTCAAACAAAAATATTTATTTTTTAAATGTCAGAGTCACTATTTGTTATGTATGTACTGTGCAAGTTATAGAAAAGAAAATTAAAAACAGAAAATTTAAATAATTATTTTACCATACGGCGGAACACATTTTCCAACTATTAGGTATTTGTATTCTCCAAGCCTGAGTGGTCCCCTCAATATTAATATTCCTTTTGATTGTCCGTTGTACAATATATCAAGTTTAAAAATGTTTATGGTAAAACTTCAAATCTGTAACACATAATAACATGCATAGCCTAGGTTAAAAATATAAACATATATAGTACAGTCACACGATATAATGTATATAGAAAAAAAGTATGGATACTAATGTCCACGTACTAAGTTAAACATTCGTCGGCTTAGCCGCCCGAATATCTGTTTGTTTGATAGTTTCAAGTTGTTTACAAAAATAAAATTTTACAAATTGCAAGTATTGTGAACGACTGCGCCAGCTGAAAAATATTTCCGATAGATTTCGCTGGTAAAAAAAAAAACTTACTCCCGCAGTGCGTTCACAAGGAGAAAACTTTCGGATGCCTACGTCACGCTTGTCTCGCCATATAATATTTGTCAAAAATAATTATGTTCCGGTACCCTGTAAGTACCTCTACTCAATCTGGCACCCTATGTAAATGTTCGTGTGAATTGTTTGTGTGTTCGACTCAAGAAAAATAAAAAAAAATAAAATTTATATGTGTTGTAGGAATGTATTACTCGGCGTGCGATTTTTGGTGAGCGAGTCGCTCGAACGTATTATATTATGTTTGTTTATAATAATTTTAGTTAAATTATGAATCACCTGTTTGAATTAATCCCGGCCGAGTAATATTGTTAAGAAATTAATCACAGTTTAATCAATTCACTAGTTACATTAATTACATTTACATTAGTTACATTTACATTGAAGATTGTTACCGACAGAAAAATTCACTCGATTCGCTCGGTCTTTGAAAAATCTAATTCTATTATATATTATAATTATTATAATATAATTCTATTATACTAAATTAATTAACCTTACAATAAGTTAACCTTGAAATAGATTAACCTTGATTAATTACAAATAAATTAAAAGTGCAATCAAATTAAAAATGAAATTTTAAATTTTTCATGTACCGACCGAAAAAAAGTAATTGTTGTACAATTTTGTCAAGCGAAGATATTTCTGTCTGAAATTTTGCGCAATTTTTATGGAATTTGAATGGGGTCACCGTGATTGATTGTTTAATGTTGTGTTTTCGTGTTCAAACGTCGGGGTATACCACTTTTATGTCGGCACCTAGTTGGTGGCCTAATTTTGTGATGTACAAAGTTATGTGGGTGCACAGAATGAGAGCAAGTAAAACAGGGTACTTACGTTTTACACAAAGATTTATTCACGAAACTAAACTACTGAAGCTAACACATTGAAAGAAGGATTCTAATAACTATATTAGGCAAAATAAAATGAAGTTGGTAAATCTAAATTGGCGGTAATTTTGTGCCTCGAAGACGCGTGCGGTGAGGTCGGAATCCGGTAGTATTCTCGAAGCCGGTTTGGCCCGTTCGTACGCTCTACGTCGGCGTTCGGCAATGTTCGGCTCGTGCCGTCGTTGTCGACCCGCCACAATATTTATAGGCAAAGGGAATGGTTCAAAACCTAGTTAATAGAATAATTGCGAAAGGTCTTTGTCCATTTTAACGAAGTTAAAATAAGTAGCCAACCAGTTTCCCTTTAAACCAATCGGAAAGCCCTACGTAGTAGCACTATACGACGTAAGATTCTTGCAGTTCTAGGACGACGAGATAATTTGTTCCTAATACAATTTAAGGCTAGCAAACGTGTTTGAGAACAAAGTAGAGAGATAAAACCCCCCGTAAGGGGAGAAGGTAAAGGAACACGCAATATACAAACTCTGTGTATACAAAAAGCTTTCTGTCCAAAGCTCCTTACTTTTGCTCTTTGCCGATCAAATCAATGGACGAGAGGGGTGAGTTTCAAGTAACGAATTTGTTGTGACCTTTGTATTCTACCCAACTACATACCAAATAAAGGGCAGGTGTGGAAAAACATAGAGGATTTTTTTTTAATCATAAGTTTTTTCTAGTACCTATCAAGTATTGACAGCTATTGTTATACACAAACTTTTACTTGGTTCAAATGTGTTTATTGTTTTTTTATTTTATTTCAAACATTGTTATCAAAACCAATGTAAAAAGGTAAAATTATAAGCAGAACTAGTGCATTGAGAAATAAAATATTCTTAAAAAAATGTGTATCTAGTAACATTAAGCATATTAAATTTTGTTAAAACAGTAGAATAATGATTTTTTGCTATTAAATACGAAACAATTACTTTACAAATAAGGATCTTGAAAATAAGTAATTTGCATTCCATTCAATAATACACAGGTTGATTAATGTTTTAAATCATAAAAATAAAGTCCTTTAAAATAAAAAATTTTCTACATGCCAATTAAATTGTAATGATTAAGATTCAATCAACACGGGAAAAACTAAGGAAAATTTTATATTAGAGAAAAATAACACTTAAAGTGCGTAAATATTAACATTTTTTTCTGAATGCGCAAACCATCGGAAGAAAATAATTATAATTTCAATAAAGACACTGGATAAAAGTTCTTTATGCTGAAAATAAAATATTTTGACAAAAAGAAAACTTAGGAAAATTAGGGAAATTAGAAATTAAAAAAGCAATTTATTAAAAAAAAAATAATTATAATAAAAACGATGAAAATGATTAATGATAAAAAAAAAATATTCTGTCCATGTGTTTTAAAAAAACAAAAAATTAACGTAAGTGTGTTGAAGCGACAGATGGTTGAAATTATCGAACTCGGTTAGTAAAATTAATTTACGCCAACGCCAATGAGGTGATGTGTAGTCGTTTACGCTTTTCATTTGCACATTCATGTAACCTCTTTGTTTTCATTTTCTTACATTTCCTTCTATTCTTTGTTTCTCACTTACCATTTTAAGCCCCTTGGATTGGATAATCCAGGCCTTATAAACCCACAAAATTAATCCGTGCGTAGAATCAAAAGGATTCCAGCTATGAATGTTTCTCTTGAAATAGGCTATATTGAAAATATCAATACTTGGGACTGTTTATTGACTCCAAACATTCACGGAGCTATCAATTTGAGCTTGAAAAATTAAAAATAGCACCCGTAACGGCGTATTGCACAGACTTCGAGGCTTGCTTCCTCATTCCGTTATGTTTGCCATCTACTACGCTATGACTCATTCCCGCCTATCTTATCTATCATGTATATGGGGTTTCGCCAGAAAAATCAGATCTCGGAAATACAAGTTCTTCAGAACAGAGCTCTAAGAAACATTCTTGGACTTAAATGGGATTCCCATGTCAAGGATATCTACCGACAAACAAAAATACTTCCTTTCCAGGTAATGCCACTGCATGACATAACTAGTACTATTTTAAATATCATAAACTTTTCTGTTCACTCAAATTTAAAATGCACATTTGGTCATGATGTTCACAATTACAATACGTGTTACTCGGGGAATCTTCATGTGTCTAAGTTTCACTCAACAAAGTTCGGCTGTAGGTCTTTGGAAAATATTGGCCTTTCCGAATATAATAAACTGCCCTATGAGCTAAAACACCGAAAATTGAATAAAAAATCCAGAAGTGTGGCAATAAAAAAATATTTCTTAAATCTTTTTGATAGTGATAATTATTAATGTAATTTAAAAAGATGGTGTTTTTCGTTTCTTATACAATAATGTTTTCGGAAAAATTAATATGTATGATATTAAATATTTAAAAAAAAAAAAATTGTTTTTATGTTCGGTCCCAAATGAGTTTCTTCAATAATGTCTGGGAGTATAATACTCGTAGATCATTTTTGTATTATTTGTTTTATTAATAATAAAATAATAATAAAATAAAAAATATGGCGGCACGGGAGTGGCGAGTTAAAACTCCGATGAGAATTCTTGCATATAAAAAAAAGATGTACTTTAAGTTGTGATTCGTTCTATGATGATCAATTGCCATCCAGAACAAACCAATAATTTTATAGTACCTGTAAAAACAATTTGTAAATTAATAAAAAATAACCATAAAAACACCGTAAAAGTGGTGCTTTTTAAAAATAAGTTTTAGCATTTCTAAGTACATGCATTAAAAAAAACCGAGAAAATATTTCAAATAAATTGTAATTACGCTACTCACTCCCAGTGATTGCATAAAAAGCTGCATTAAAAGTAGGATTGCAGCGTATCTCATTAATTTAGGTTAAGGTGATCAGTCTTAAATTTCAGGTGCCAATCCAGGAACAATTAAATAAAGAAAGGAATGAAGAATCTTATTAAAAACAAATATTTCACTTCCGTCCTGCCTGGAATTGAATCTAGGACCTCAAGCAGGTTAAACAAACGCGCTTACTACTAGACGACGAGGCGAACTTATCTCAACTCGATTTTTTACTCAAATTTTTTACCCAAGAGGAGCCATTGAATTGGGTTCGAGATCTGTTTCACAATCAGAACTGTATTTTCTATTCGCTCGGACAGATGTTTAAAAAAAATGGGTGAAGAAATTACAAATACTTTTTGTATTCTTACCGGGAATTGAACTCGGAACTTTCTACCACGCGTGAGTTAAGTGACTTAGCAATAACATCACGGAGGTCGCAACTGCTCTTCATAAAAACTAATTTGTATTGTTTTCCATAAAGTCTATATAAATGAAATAAATGCGCGATCCCTGCTGCAAAGCTTCTTCGGCATTGAATTCTGATCACGTACCAGTTTATAGGCACTTTAGTATAAGGGTATATCTCTACCCTAGTCTACCCACAGGTAGTTGGGGTTCCCGTTCAGCACTTACCCCTTGGTGGATGATTTGTGAGGAAATTGAAAAGTAAAGAAACAATTATGGCGATCAATAAAGATAAAAATGATAATGAACAACATTTTTTGTGTAAGAATTTTTGTAGACATGGAATGGATTTAATGCCCGAAGAAATTTTTCAGATGAACATAATACAAGAGAGATGGGGAACATTTTAGAAGAAGGAACATACGTGTCAAGGCATTTAAATAGATCATGTCAATACTGCCGTTATAAGCCAAAAGGCAGTTATTTGCGAAAGTCATATTTTGAGAAATAAACCTTTTTGATATTTATCAATTTTACGCAAACCAAAAAACTGCAATCAACCGTAGGCAAAAACCAAGTATATCATTATGATTGCGGATAATTTATACAGCGCCATTTTTGTCAAATCACCTCAAGGGCGCTGTACAATAAATATTCCTACACGTTTTGTAGCTACATAGCGCATTGACGGTTGGGGTTCAAGTTCCACGTTTTTTATTATAATTTAATTTAATAACGGATAATAATAGGAACTAGATAACATCATGTCTTGCAGCTACAGAGCGCATGGACGATTGGAATTCTAAACCCTTTTAATAAATTTTAAGATTGAAAAAATTTGAGGGATTACGACAAAGATTTTTATGAAAATATACAAAAGCACTGTAGAAAGTCAGTCAAGTGTTCATGATAAAACGTAAACAATATAGAACCAAATAAATAAAGCACTGTTTTCACATATTGCATTATTGTTCACGATATATAAGCGACTACCGATGTCCGAGGTGTCTTGGTGACCGAAAACATGTTAGCCACATCTTTTTGGGTAATTCCTGGTAGATACGATCCCTATGTGCACCAAGGGATGATGTCTTTTGTTCCATCGGCTTAGTGTCCATTTCTAGAGCGTCAATTGTTTCCAAAGCATAAAACCAGCGTGTGTCATATCTACACTGAGTTTTTGATGACCACTACTACTACTACCATCACGCCATTTCCCCGTAGGGGTAGGCAGAGAGAATGGACCGCCACACACGTCTATCCTGGCATACACTCCTAGCCTCTTCCACATTCATACATCTTGTCATACATGCCCTTCGGTTCTGTCTGCTTTTGACATGACCAGACTTAAGATTTTGGTTTATCTGATCATGTCACGTCTTCCTTGGTCGTCCTCGTCTAACGTTTTTGATGACTTATCCCTAGAAATTGTGTTGTAACTTAAAAAACGTCGTTTTTTGTTAATAAAAATTTGTTTACTGTTCATTGCAATATATCAAATGGTTCGAAATTTCTTGCTTAACATTACTGCATATTAAACTCATTTTCTAATTTTCGACAAAAAACTGCCATTATGCTCATGATGGTGGAATATATGAAATTTAATGGTTTAAGTATCTTGTTAACTTGCTAAAAATCAATATTAAGATAAATTGAATCAATAAAAAGTATGAATAGGGGCAAAGGTTTTTAAGGTCACTGTTATCAATTTGTTTCTTTTTGGGTGGTACCGTGTGTGTTGGTTTTGTTCCGACGTTTCGACTACCATTGCCGGAGCCATCTTCAGGGTAAACTGAGTATTTATAAAAAAAAGTATATGTTTAAGTACAAGTAATTTGTACCGTGTCACAGTCGGCAGTAGACATTTCTATTCAGTTTTGTAGTATGCAGTGCTGGGAATCGTGTGGAGTTTAATTTCAGCCCGTCGTCTTTGTTTATGTTATTTGGGTGTTGGTGTATTTCAATTGCCTCTTTTATTATTCGTGCACTGTAATTACTGGGTTTTTGCAAAATTTTTGGTTTAAAGGCGAATAAATGCCCGGGGTCTATCGAGTGATCCGCTATTGCAGATTTGTCAGGATGCCCAAGTTTAAACGCTCTTTTGTGTTCGTCAATCTTTTTCTTTGCTGTGCGCAGCACTACATACTACAAAAGCGAATAGAAATGTGCCCACTGCCGATTGCGACACGGTACAAATTACTTGTACTTAAACAAATACTTTTTAAAAAAAAAAACACTCAGTTTACCCTGAAAATGGCATGCAATAGTAGCCGAAACTTCCGAACAAATCCAACACACACGGTATCACCCAAAAAAGAAACAAATTAATAAAAGTATGTTATTAAGTGTCCTCAGTAACCTAGAGGGGTCACATCATTTTTAAATTTTTTGAACAAGTATAAAAACTGTATTCAATTTTAATTAGTATTAATGTATTGTTATTTTATGTTTTTCTTGATATATTTCATAAGTTTTTTTTTCTCGTGTACTCGGATACTTAAAATTAGAAAATAAATTCTAATAAATATATCAGTGTAAGTTACTCTCCAAGCACAAGAACCAGTCTCTTTTTTTGGAGAGTTACAGTTATGTTTATAATGGACTTTGTCCGTAAATAAATAAATAAATAAATAACATTTACAAGATATGTAAAAGTAAATTTGTACTGTTTTTAGTGTGAAAAAAAAACATGTATTTGTTGTTCATACAATATAATAGTGAATGTTACACAGTGTGTTAAGTGGCATGTTAGCCAGCAAAAGACATATCATAACCCCCGTAAATGGATAGAAATCCATATTCTCTTCACAAAAATGTTATTCCTTCTCAGTTGCAATAAATTAAGATCATGATTACTCCCCAGGGAGTGGAATTCAGCCTTTTCTACAAACATTTGGACATACTCGTATTATTTTTTTATACAACAGACTAATATTATTTTAATTAATGAATTAAAAACGTTATCATAACTAAAGTAAGATTCCACGCATGCTTTTAAAATAGTAAAAATATGTTTTTTTAATTGAAATTAATCCTAATCACTATTTTCGTATTATTTTTGGAGAGAAAAAAATAATTACACGGTTTTTAATACTAACTAACGCTCTTACGCTTCACTAGATCATACAATGTAGATATTTTGTTAAACAAAAAACTAAAAATGAGAAAAGTTTAAGAAGAAGACTTATAAACCAACCAAATGTGTACAAGTCAAAATGAAAATGTTTCACAAGCTAAGTACTGACGAAAGCATTCCTTATAAAGTTTTCTTGTCTTGAAGGAGATGGTTATCAGACGCACGTCAGTCAGCAGAACACGTGGCCTGTTATTTGTTCTTCAACATCTTGTTCAACTGCCAACAGTTCGGGAAATATGTCAATTACTGAGACGTGACGAAACGTATTAAGTCTTATTTTTTAGCATACCACACGTTATCAAAGATAAACGAGAATACGAAACACAGAACTTTAGTAACTAATTTATCGGATGTTAAA
Organism: Micrasema longulum; assembly: GCF_059751315.1. Classification (NCBI taxonomy): domain Eukaryota; kingdom Metazoa; phylum Arthropoda; class Insecta; order Trichoptera; family Brachycentridae; genus Micrasema; species Micrasema longulum. Next base: position 11,375 of record NW_028278584.1, read on the forward strand.
AAAAAGGTTCAGTTTTAAAATTTTATTTTATTAACATAAACGACCAATTTGCCTTTTACAAACATTTATAATACTAACATATTTGGCTTATTATTTTTTTTTTTAAAACCAAAGATTTATAAAAAAAATATATAAAAGATTTATATTTATAAAACTAACCTAAAAATTCTACAGCATATTCAGTATAAAGTTTAAATAATAAAACATTCCACAGTAATACAATGAGAAAATCATAAGTACTGTTTCCATACAGCTGGGCAAAGTGAACAAAAAACTGTATATATTATGAAATGCATAAATAAATAAATATAATTACCATTTACCATCTTTGAAAAAGATTTTTTTTTCAGTCATGAAGCTTTTACATATTATTTATACAAAAAATGAGTAAATAAACAACATAAATTTAAAAAATATATGGTTGGTATAACGAAATAAAAGAAAGAACAGTATTTTAAAATATGGCAGGTATAGAAAAATATTAAGAAAACGTTGTATCAGATATAAAAGATAAAAAGTAAGATAAAAGATAATAAAATTAAGAGGTTTGTGATTGCATAAAATATACGTAAAAAATTAAACGTTTGAAAAAGATAAATACGTGATATAAAATACAATATTTATTCTAAGATCACTTTTTCATTACTTTTGAAATTATACAGGGAATTGGATTCACATAAATTCACATAAAACTTACGTCCAACAAAGTTAATTACATGCCGCGCTGGCCGCCTGCGTCCTTTTTTAAAAATATAATAACAACTCTTTTATTTTGTATTTCCGGTTAACGATCCGGATATTTGGCAATCCTAATGATTGGAGTTCAGATAAACGGAGTTCTACTGTAATAGCATACTAAGCCTAAAGCCTCAAAATTATCATTTAAAAACATGATGTAAATCAATAAAATAAATATAATACAACTTTATTTTCAACCACTTATTTTTTGTCCGACCGGTTTTAAAGTTTTCCAAGTTTCCATATTATAAATCTTGATTTAAAAAAATTGTAAACCTTAAAAGAGAAGCTTGTATAGCTTTAAAACTGGAATGTAAAAAATAATTTTGTCTATGATATTGTTCTGACATTCTCGTATTGTGTCGAAGTTTAATACATTTTTTTTCGGACGTATAAATAAATAAATAAATAAACTTTAAGCGTATGAATTTGCAAAAAAATAATAAGTGGCAAAACTCTAAAACATATTTGTTTTCCAAAAAACAAATATTTCCAAACTTTTGCCATCGTGTAAAAATCCATTCTGTTTAAACCAGGAGTTCATACCATGAAAAGGGTGTGTGGCCTGACTGAATAGAGACATTGAAAGCTAGATATACAGTTAAGTAGTATGCATAGATACCAGGAGAGCAATTAATCAAATGGTTCTTGTAAATGCACAATAAAACACGGCACTGCGTCAGAACTCTACTTTGATCTCAGTTTACCGTTTACTGATGCAAATAACTAATCAGCATTATGTTGAATATTTATTCCGTTCGAAATATTTTGCATTCAACGATTCGATTTAATCCATTGCTGTTTTTACGTTTTCGAAAGAATAACGAGTGGTTTGGATTTTCGTTTTAAATTTTGTGTAATAAAGTTAGTTTACAATAACTGAATGGTTCGTGTAAATTTGTAATAACCCCTGGATATTGTCGACCAGACAAATTGTTATAAGAAAATAATAGCAAAAATGAATGATATTTTTTAGCCTAAATTCAACCTTTTCTGTGCCACTAGCACAGATTGCTATGGTAGTTCTCAGTAGGCCGCGAATGTTAGGTAGGTAACTTTTAAAATAGGAAAAACCTCAAACAATTATTTTAAAAATGTGTATGTTATTGAAAAGTTAAAACACAGGATGTGCCATTTAAGACACCGTTGACTAATTTTCACAAAATGTCCGGGTTGTCACATACCACATACTTACATTTATATTCTACAACATTATATATTTTTAATATTATAAATATCTTCATAGAATCATATAGTCGATAGTCCTTATCTCTTGGAGCGTATTTCAATCTATTGTCCCGTAAAGTCAACACGGCAAGTTCATTTTTTTATAATTCAGTGCCCAAAAAATATTATGTTCAAATTTATATTTATATTTGGATAATTTATAAAGCGCCGTTTTTGTGAAAATCACCTCAAAACTCGTTTATTGATCGTAGTTGCTCCAAATTCAATATATTTTGTCCCCATTTAGATAGTTTTAATACAAAATTTTATGACTACAAAATTTTTTTTTTGAAACACTGTAAAATGAAACATTTGTCAGTGTGTAATAAGTTTATGTTCCTTTAATTATGCTTATTTTATTATAATATCAAAATTCTGAATTGGTCAACTATATTATGAAAATCCCTCTCCTCCACTCCTCCACTCCTCCACTCCTCCACTCCTCCACTCCACCACTCCTCCACTCCTCCACTCCTCCACTCCTCCACTCCTCCACTCCTCCACTCCTCCACTCCTCCACTCCTCCACTCCTCCACTCCTCCAGTCCTCCACTCCTCCACTCCTCCACTCCTCCACGCCCCCACACATTGCATTTAGGCTCCAACAATTTAATCCACAGGCTCGTGCATTTAACTTTAAAATTGAGATAAATGTGCTTGTAAATTAAGAAATAATTAACAGAAAACGTATTTTTTCCACCTACAAAATTTCAAGTTCTATACTATAAAAAATAAATAAACAATAAATCCCGGATAAAATAATTAAATGAAAGTATCACATATTACAATGAATTAAGTTTAGTAAAAAAAAATACTTCCAAATTAAGTGTCAACCCTGCATTATCGATGAGAATCAAACGTCAATCGTCCCACATAGTTCGCACTTAAACCGCTGTCGTGTCGATAATTTAAATAATTCCTCAAGTCCTTGTGTTTCGTTAAGATCATTCTAATAGATGTATCCGAGTGTATAAAATCGAAAATCTCTCAGAATACTTGATCTCGACATGCAATGCGCTTACAAAGGACGCGCATTTACGCGCTCTTTTTGTATGGCTAACCCTTTGAGCACAAAAACGGAGAGCGCATTAGCGCGCTTATGGCAATCAACCGGCTAAGGAAAATATTCATCAATGTTTGAGTATGTCCAAATGCTTGCCAACTGGCTGGTTTTCTTGCCTAGGGAGTTGTTCACATTTAAAATTGTTTAAATATGAACAGCTCTCTACGGAGGAAATCTAGCCAGTCTGCAAGCATTTGGACATACTCAAACATTGTTGAATTCATTACCTGGTAAAAGAAGAAGTATGAAAATTGGAAAATTGTTTTCAGGCGTTGCCTTGTGGGTGATTTGGTTCGGTCGAATGAATTTCACCTACATAATGGTGAATGGTAGTTATATTTATTTATTCATGCATTTCATAATATATACAGTTTTTTGTTCACTTTGCTCAGCTGTATGAAACAGTACTTATGATTTTCTTGTTGTATTACTGTAGAATATTTTATTATTTAAACTTTCTATTGAATATGCTGTATAACTATTGGGTTAATTTTTAAAATATAAATCTTGTATAATTTTTAGGTTGAATTTTTTTTACATATATCTTGGATATAAGGAAATTTATGTTTAAAAAAAATATATATTAAGCCAAATATTTAAGTATTATAAATGTTTGTAAAAGGCAGATTTGCCGTTTATGTTAGTAAAATAAAATAAAATAAAATAAAAAAATAAAGGTTTTAGCTCCTTTACTTCACTAAAGTCAACAGATGGAAGAGTTGAGGAAATGTGAATATTCAAACATAAACTCTCTGTTGCAACAAATTAAAAAATATTCATGTTCCTATATTACTTTACTGAAAAATTGATTCTATAATGACGTTTTATATCAATAATTACCACTAGATTAAAATATTTACAAAAATTCAAATATATTTTTTTTTTAATTTATGAAAAGTATATAAAACTATGCAAATGAACCTGTAGAATGGCTGTTTCTATTTATGAATAAATATAATAGAAAAATCAAAATTTAAACTTATTGTCTTTAACTTTATGTTGAAATGTCAGTCCTTGAATATATGCAATTTGATCTTGTATAATTTTTTATCACTTTCAAAAGACGGAAAGCTGCATGATTTGGCTTCATGTTCCGCGGAGGAAAAACTGCTTTCCATATTCCCATCTCAAAAGTATTTTTTCATTTCTGTTGCAACAAATTGAAAGATATTTAATAATAAAATTCATCCGAAATTCAGATTCATCCTTTTTAATAATTTCGGTATATAAATCTTCATATTGATATTCTCTCCGGGTATTTAAAGAAATGAGCATTCGATACAAACCTTACCTGTAGAGTTTTAAGGAGTTTATACGGAAGTATGCGCAATACCAGTGAGGGTCATTGAAAGTTTGCCCCAGTGAGATAAATTGTGGAGATACATTCAATGGAGTGAAAAAAATCAGCAACCCTTCGCCGAGAAAAGCCGGGGGAGAGTTCATCCTCCTAAACTCTGCTTCATACAAAGAACGGAAATCTACACAATTTGTCGAGATAAAATGATTATTCAATCAATAAAATAATATGTTTTTCTTTTAAAAAGCAGTAGATAGTTATGATGTTGAGGATTAAAACATTTTTTTGAAAATGGGTTGTTTTGAATTAATTAGGTTCCTATTATTAATCTTAAGTTTAACCTAATAAAAAGTCTCAATTTAAAAGTTTCAAAAAATGTCAAATAGTATGTCAACTTATTAGTAAAAAAATAAAGGGGAAAAAAAAAGATTTTTTTTTTTTAAAATATCTTTTAACACGCTTTAAAGGTTAATTTGCCAAGTCAAGAAACATAAAAATAACAAATGTTTTTTTTCCTATTGTTATGGGTTAAAAAAAACAAATTTAATAATTAATTTAAGTCCTTACTTTGTAATTTTCCCTGATAAATAATGTAACAACGTATTAATTTTGTGTAAAATCACTAACTAAATTTAATCTGCTGACCGGTTTTAGAACATGACTGTGCCTTTGTCAAGGCTAAAAAAACACTCTAAATTTTAAGCTTTACCAAATAACAAGGAAGTAGATACCCAAAGACACATAATTTGCTAACACGTGTTACACGTGTTCTTACAAATTCGCTAACACGTGTTTTTATGTTTTTTTTTTGGTAAAATTTAAAATCTTTAGTTTAAAGAAAAAGTCGTTTTCTGAAACCAGAAAATGATTTCAGTTATGCGTTTTGTTGAGAGACTACAATCGATAATATTTTCGACTCTGTTAGAATTTTTCAGGTAAATAAATAACAATGAAGCGAACGTACATTTTTTTAATAACTGCGTTTTTTATGCTTAATTTTTTTTTAAAATCAGAACTAAAATACAAAACAAATTTTCTTGACTTTTCAACATGTTGTAAGATACATATTATTATTTATTTAGTGCCTTTATTTACATTTGGTTGTGTTTTAGGCATAATGTAATAATATTTAAATTTATTTCAACAGAGAGGGAAAAAAATTCTGAGAAGGGAATATGGCAGTCTAGGCATTTACAGGGCTTATGACCTGCCATTTGCTGGTTTAAGTGGTCACTTTACACACTGTGTATCATTCACCATTCTGCTCATGTTAGAACATCCACATTTCCTCAACTCTTCCATCTGTTGACTTTTGTGAAGTAAAAGAGCTGAAACCTTTATGACGTATATATTATATTCCCACGCAAGAGGTTGCGTCTTTGAGTGGTATTGCGTTGGATTATTTTTCATTTTTCTTTTTCTTTTAATGTGTTAGAATTCCTTTTTTTTAATATTTATATTAATAACATTTAAAATAAGTATAAATGATGTTAAACTTGTAAAGAAAATACTTTTATTAACTACGCTCATTATTTATTTTTAAAAAATAAACCCAAAATATTCTTAACCATTTCCCTATCCACACCCAATGGTGCATATGGCACTGTATTGCTAAAATAATTACGGAGTTTTGATCATTTTTGTTCAGTTTTACGCATTAAGTGCCAACCAAAGAACAATTTAAAATTACCACTTTTATATTCTACTTAATGAAAATTTAATTTTTTTATTTTTATTTTACCCGCAACAAGCAAGGGACCTAATTTAAGTAGTGAATTACATCACAGAACACACAGGATTAAAAAAAGCTAAAAAAAAATTGTGTTCTCACCGAGAATCCAACCCGGAACCTTCCGTGCGCGATTCAAATACCTTAACCACTACACCCGGAGGCCACCAAAAAAAATAATCAATTAATTAACATAATGATTGTTCTGGCGCTTTTGTACTGAAGGTAAGTGGGTTCTCCCTCACTCGCTCTGTTTCCTCTTCTTGAAGTGTCTCTATCTCAGTAGTGTTTGCTCTTCCCCTTGATCCTGCTGGAAATTACTAACTAGGTAATTTACACGACAGATTATGGCCTGTCTACACAACCAGACGCGTTACTAATCAGGATTTGGGTGAAGTGTAAATGCTTCCTAAGACTGGGGCACTTTGCCCACGGGGACAAAGTAAAAAACGGGTACAATATCACAAATGTTCATTTAATCAAAATAAATTGTGTTAAAAATAGGAACCGACCGAAGTTTTGGTTTCGGCCAGTTTCAGTCAGAAAAAATAATTTCGGCAGCGTTTTCGGTCTTGGACGAAAATTGGCCGAAACTATGGCTCAGCAAACACCATGTGGTCGGGATGTATCGGATTGTTATAATGGGAAAAAAAAAGTTTTTCTTTAAGTATCCTTTTCGTGGGGAACCTCAGTGAGAACACATTTTTTTCATGATTAATATGGCGTGAAATTGCAAAAAAAGCTTTTTCGAAATTTTAGAGTAGTTTAAGTGTTATAAGTAAATTAATATAAAGGAAAAACAATGAGTATTCCAAACCTACTACTTTAACCAGCCAATGGCAGGACATAAGCCCCATAAATGCCACGAATGTGTTTACTTTTTGTTTTTCAGTCTCTGTTTAGTAATTGGAAACAAATGTATGAAACACAAGCGGAATTTGTTTTCAACTAAGTTAATATTAAACTAAAATAATGCTTTTTACAAAAAACCTTGCGAAATATAATAATTTTAGGACATGGGCTCCAGCTGAGGTAAAAAAACCGTATTATAAATGGGTGCCCGAACATTACAATTGGTTCGTGTACCGTTTGTACTAAGCACTTATTAAACGTTGTAATCGCATATTCATAAGAGATATGATCAGCATGTTCCCCACACGTACTGTGCACGTGGCAAGCCCCCCATAACTCCTTACTAAGTTCAGGTAACTCCAACTTGCAAGGCATTAGCGCGTATCATCTCAAAATATTCTATTCATTTCTATAAAGTAATGCGTTATTTGTTCCTAATCACCTTTCGATTAGTTTAAAAAATGAAAACATCGCTTTTTCTAAAAGATAAAGGTCTTATTTTTTCCTTTTTAATCCGTTAACGAGTTATTTGCTAACCTTACTTTGGTGCAATTTAAAGAAGTAAATGTAAAGTATACTATATAAATAAAAGACCAATTATTCTTCAATCCATAAATATGAATAATCAGCTACCGGTTTCCTCGCTTTTACAACATCTTTGAAACAGGTCTTTTTGTGGATTAAAGTGCCACTAGTTATTAATTTCCATAATAAATTACAATGAACATCTGAAAAGCACTTTCTTATGTAATTTTTAAGTTTTGTTTATATTTTAAATTTGTAAAGAAAAATTGCTAATTGTATAATTTTTTCTTCATTTTCTTTTTCGTGCTATCACAAACTGCTTAAGCTACGAATTTTATTTGGTAAACTATTTTACAACGGTTTAAAACACTTTTGTTACTTTTTATTCATATTTATAAGTAAAATTATGTTAAAGCTCTAAGAGCATAAACGCCTAGCTTTTTTATGAAATTTTGATGCAAAAACTAACCCAATAGTTTATTGTTTCAGAAAAATTAAAAAATTAATAGAATATTATTAGAGTGGCTTCCCGAATTTTAGTTTTTTCATAAAAATACTTCTTTATTTTGAATGAGGTTTAGAAGTACAATGTCGGTACCGGATAAAATTTTTATTTCATAGGGTGGGCAACTGAAAAATTAAGGTAAGGAAATTGTTCAGAAAAAAACATTTCACGTCTAAACTTTAGTATTTCTAGCCTTTAATTACATTACTGACATCTTTGCAAAATCTGTTTCATCCGATGAGACGAAACGTTATAAATAATATATAAAACCAGCCATTGACAGATTATAAGCCCTGCAAATGTCCTAACATCCATATTCCCTTTTAAAAAAAATGTTTATCATAAAATCGATATATTTTTTTTTTTTTATGATTTTATTTTATTCGAGTAAAATGGCTATACAGTGCAGAGATAATTCTACCATATAAACATGAACATAATTATAAACATAACCATAAACATTAATATAAACATAAAATAAAATTTTATATTTGCAGCACTTATGGTGGTCTTAGCATATTGCGCCATCGCTCGAACAACGGTGAATGGATCCACCCTGCAGTGTCTTCTAGAATTTTGTTATTAGAGCTTTTCAGGCGTTCCCATTGGCTCCAGATCTTAAACATTAAACTAATACTTTATTTAAGGTATTAGTTAAATGTTAAAAAAATTATACGATAGTAAAAACGAGTGTCTCATGATCTAATTTACTGTTGGTGCATTTGTCTACCATTCGAGATGTCTCGGATTTATTTGACTTATGACTTATTTTTCATGAGAAATATTTAATTTTTTAACTGATTAAAGTTAACAATTAAGACAAATTTCATTTTCAGCATATACCGATTGTTTCGGATTCGTGTGTATTTTGATTAAAGTGTCAAACCATCCTATCCTTTGAAATCCGGTGACCCATGTTTTGATCTCCACAATCCCTGACGTCATTTTCTTCCCCGGCGGCAAGTCAAGAAAGCATCAGTACTTTTTGTAACATCGTAACAAACAAGACACGAAAAACCTCATCTTAAAAATCGATCCAAGATAACGAGCCCGAATCAATAAAAAAATGTGATATGCTAAAAAACGAGTGATTGCTATCCTAGAATAAGTGACAAAGGAAGTAAAACATAAGTATTTACCAATTCCATTTAAATTCTCGAATGAGACATTTGTTATAACTTAAGTATATCGATAAACAAACGAACATCAATTTTCTTCGAACACGTCTCGGGAACACGCAGCCTCTGTGTACAGTCACAAGGAGGAATAACAAGCACTAATAAGTTATTGCTTTGTATTTTCTCTATGGAAAATTTTAAAAGCTGCTAAGAAGAGAGGAGATAAAAATGATTATTTAGCATTTTTATTTCACTTCTTGTTTTACATGAGTCAGATTGTAGTCCTTGTGTGACTACTGTAATAGTTTCGCCTTTGAGTGACAGCAGTGAGTGACAGAAGACACATTCTTTGCCGTCCTCAGCCTTCCTTTTATTCCTATCTCGTTATGTGTTCCTGGTATCTTTCATTCCTATCTCTTAAGTCTTTGTCAGTCAAACCATAAATAAGAAAGGTGCAATATTTGCAGTATTTATATCTAAATTCACAACTTATTTCAGGTACTAAATTGTTTTGTTAAGGAATCGTAATGTTGAATTTAACGAGTTATTAATTAAACTTAATTGTAAATTGCGTAATATTTTCATAAAATATGCAGAACAAAAACTTGACAATTTTAAATGAGTTTATATATAAATGAATGTACGTGATCAAAACTCAAAAAGATATTTTCTAAATTCAGAGCAAAATATTCATTACGAATCAACTAGGAATTTGTTGTTATTATACGACTTAAAATACTAAATTGAACATTAAGATTGAATTATTAAAAGAAAAATATGTTTACTAAGTAGTAAAGATAAATATTTAAATCAACTTCTGCTAGAATTTAAATAATACAAAACATAATCCACGTTAAAGTATTTTGTTAATATAATACACGTAAACTTACCCAAAACGAAAAAAAAATATTTGTCCTCAAGCATTATCATTTCTTAATTTCATTATGATAAATACAATTTTAGAATATTTTTTTAAATTAGATTTTAAGTGTTTTGTCAAACACAAGAGGTTTTGTTATTTAAGGAAAGGCACTGCGCATTAAAATATTATACTTTAGTTTAAATATCAATTGAAACTTTAAAAGATCTATTCATTCTATATTTTACGCCCCGCACGAGTTTAATATCAACAAGAACACAACAAATTTTGAGTAATCTGAATATCCCAACATTAAGTGGAAATATATTTACCCATCATCAGGTGTAAGTTGACGTTTTTACCATTTTGAATTACAGGTGTTTTAGCAATAAATAATATTAATTGTTACAACGTATTTAATTGTAAATTAGAATATATATTGAATAATAAACGATATGTAAATGGAAAGCGGTCTGTTGCGAAAAAACTAATTTCATTCAGTTTTGTAAAAGGTTGAAAATATTTAAAGAAATGAAAGGAACAATGATATGGACCTACCTTTTATAAGATTAGGATGTACTTCAATTTTGGGCACTGGATGATGAAATTTATTGTAAATTGTGTAATGATTTATGATGACTTTTACAACGACGCGCGACAAATCCAAGAAAATTCATATGATCTTTTGTAATGTAAAAATATTGTTTTGTTTTGTTTCAAATACAAATGTTCTAAGTTTGTATTTTTTCTATCTTGATGTAAGGTAGATACCATAAGGATGGGCCAAGGGTAGGATGGGAAAGAAAAGTAATTGGCTAGGAATAACATCGATAAATGCTGTTATTTGAGACAATTTTTTAAACTTTTAGTTTTTTTTTTAAACGAGTTAAAAATAAATACTCATGCGCCTACATGAAAAAAAATACACTTAAGTTAGTGAGTTCGTTGGCGCTAGCGTTACCCGCCAGAATTAGGCCATACATAGTTGACCACGGTTCATAAAAATTTTGCACCACTGAAATGGTACTTTTTATGTGTTAAGAGTCTAATTCCCGCCTCGGTCGGACTTTATAATGTCACTCATTGGTATTTTATTCATACGGACGCAGAAAATTCTACTTTTTAGCGAACGTGAACTAACTATGCACTATGGCCGACGGGTACTGCTCTGAATGTGAAAATAATTGTGTTAACAACGGCAATAAGTGCATGTGGAATTGAGTAAAACTTATAGTTTTTCATATAGTAAAACTTGTAAGTAACAAATAAGTTTGTAAAGTAAAGCTTACAGTAATTAACTACTTAATTTGATTTGATAGTTGAATTAAATAAATCCACGTGCACAATAAAAAGACAAGGATCAATTTAATAATATTATTGCGTTTAATGCATTAATAACCACGTTATAAAATAATTTCGCAGAAACAGATTCAATACGAATTTGGAAGTGAAAAGTGGTTTTTAAAAAATAATGAAATATCATATAAAAAACATCTCTTTGGAAATGATTCTTGAAAAAAAAATTAAAACTGAAAAATTGCATCAATTAATTTAAAAAGGTATTTATTTATTTATTGTTCATGCCCGTAAGGCTTTTACATACATAAGAGGTATATAAAACAAAATAAAATGTTAAATATACATTATAAAACAATAAAAGAAAAAACGGTGTTTTGAAATGCGGCCCCAGTAGTGTAGTGGTCAAGACGCTTAGCTCGCACACGGATGGTTTTACGTTCGATTCTCGGTGAGAACACAGAAAACAATGTGATTTTGCTCAAGCCTGGGTTTCTGTGATGTAATTCATCACTGTAATTAGGCCTCCTGGCCTGTTGTGGTTAAAAAAAACCTTTCTATGTTTGACCATGTAAAAATGTATTTAAAATGTAATAAAGGGTGAAAAAGTTGTAGAAGATAAATATTGAAAATAAAAATTTAGACAAACAAATTAAATACAAACGTATGTTACGAAGAAAAACAGTTTAAAGGTTGAAAGCAGCTTGGTACATAAATAGTCGGCCTCGTGGTGTAGTAGTCAGCGCGCTTGCCTACCATTCAAGAGGTCTCGGGCTCGATTTTCAACATGATAGACATGAAATATTATTTTGAAGTGGTATTTAATACTAAAATATATTACATAGTCCCTGGACTGGTACCTGAAGAGTGAGACTGATTATTTCACCTTCATGTAATAAAAAATATCAATATACGTGGAGATTGGTGTACTAAGGCAGTGCACTAGCACCATTGGGTGCGGAAAGGGAATGATGATAATGAGGTTCATAATATTATAATACAATATAAACAGAAAATTAATTTCGAATTAATGTAAGTATTTGATATATGTTGTTGGCTCATAAAAATACTGCTAATTTTTAAATATGAATTACAAATTTGACTTAACTATCAATAATTTAAAGTACATTTATATTAAATATTGGATTCCCTTGAAATGAAATCAACAGAAAATTTATGTATGTATCAGCATACAATACGTATAAATAATATAGTATTTATATCCCCTATTTTTTTTGTAATGTACTGTAATGTAATGTATTGTAAATAACGTGATTTTTGAAAAAAGTGAGTTTTAGTTTTAAATCTGCAAAAAAAATTATTTAAAGATTTATATTATTTTATAGAAACTGGACTTTGATAAAACATTAAAAACATAAAAATATGGAGGCACTGGAAAATAAGGAAAGAGAGCATCTTGTATTTTTCACACGAAAAATAATTAACCAAACAAATAATTCCGTTAATAAAATTTTGAAAAAAAAAAATCCCATCAGGAAAACTTTTTTTTTATTCTGTCTCAAAGAGTAAACACATACTGCATAAAATATTCCATAAATATTATTTAAAAATACATAAATACATTTATTTTCTAATTATTGAACAATGGTACCTTAAAACAATTAGGAAATACTTTAATATTTAATATATTTACTCAAAAACTAAATAATAAATGGTATAAATGAACAGTATATAATTTTATAATAAATTAACTAGTAGGTTGTAGTATATCAGTTTATTTTGCTTAAAAATGTCTGCCTTAAAACCGTTTGTACCTAGTTAGGTAGACTACACATGATCCAGAGAAATCTATTACTTAAGTGTGTATTTAGTAGATTAAAAAAATGGTATTTTTTAAAATAAATCATGATTATTATTTTATTTTTTTTAATATTCAAAATAACTTAACCCTTTAATTGAATAAACTATATTGTATATAAAAAATAAAGTTGGCGTATTTTAAAATTATTAGTGCACTGCTATAAAAATATTATTATGTTATATATTGAATCAGTATAAGTAATAAGAAAAAAAACATTGTGCATCATGGAATGTACATCTTCTTTTTCTTCTTCTTCTATTGACTTGCCAGGTCCCCCCGATGTTGGCGATCACTACAGCGAAAGTATATGTATCTGTTCTGCGCTACTTTTACATTTCGCAGCCAGGACGACTGATTATCGATGTACCCGCCGTAGTGATTCCTATGAAAAGATGACCAGAGTGGTTTCCCGTTGCCTTCTCTGTTGGATTTTTCTTTTGGGGTTACCTTCCCTTAACTGGTTGGTTTTGGTTTTGAGGCGCCAAAAACTCGCCTTTCATCCTCTCATGTATGTACATAGTGAGGTATTAATAAAAAAAATTGACGTAAATAGCGGCGAAATTGATGATGATGGTTCGATTAGTTCACGATTAACTTTATGGATTAATCAAAACATGTATTTTGTTAAGATATAAATTTGTAATAACTTAGGTATTGGGAACTCACAAACACATGGATAATAATGGACGATGATGGATAGTAAAAATATATTAAAAAAATAAACTAAAAATCTATATCACAACATTTCCATCATCTTTCGTTGTAAAAAATAAAAATAAAAACAAACAAAAATTTATGTAGAAAATACAGGGAAACTTCAGTCAGTCACTTTCGATGGATAACTAAAAAAAAATATTAATTTTTATAAACTTATATCCACCTTGGTCAATCCATTGTTACATTGTTTTCGTATTACAATATATTTATAATTATTTTTCGACTTACTTTCTTCCTTTCTGGTCCGTGTAGACGATATGGTTTCGGGAGCCAGTGGTGACCACCTGTGCTGGTGGCCTGGATCTTCCGGGTCCCGAAGGCCTCGGCCTACCCAGCGACCCCGGCCTTTGAAGTTCTGCAGCATCCTCTGGCTCTAATCCACCTGCGTCCATACATGCCGGTCTTGCGAGGTCCAGGCCCCGGTGCTCGAGTCCAGGTAACGGATCCATAACGCAATTATAACATCACTAATTCAGATTTTATTTTATTCATTTTAACTTAAAAAAATGATCGATTTATTAGTAAATCGAATGGTTTAAAAAAAAGCCCTTCAAGGTAAAATAATAATATAATAAAGTAGAAGTAAAAATATTCAAACCACGCGCACCTAATTACATATGAGTAAAATGGTAAATGGTAACTTCTGTCAAATATATTTTTTTTAAAGCCTGATTGGTATTTTATGTAACTTTTCACAGTTAAAAGATTCCTTAGAGCACCGGATTTTTTTTAAAAAATAAGTAAAAGTTAACATAATAAATATATTTTCGGAAAAATGGCACCAGTGTTGCTTTATCTTCAATTTTTCTGTGTAATAGGTCTCAAGTCTTTTGTGGTGCAAAAAATATTTAAAAAAAGATTTCGTTCTGAATCAGATTTAAGTGACGATTTTTTTTGTAAAATGACATATTTAAAATGAAATACTTTAGATAAACCAGATATTTGCAAAATTATTTTTTCTTACATAGCGCCATTTAATTGTAAAGTGTCACATAGGTCAGTGTCAGATAATTAAAATAAAAGAAACTATAAATGTTTATTATGCAATATACTTGTCACATTCTCCTTATTTTCAAAATAAACTTTCAATTCGAATAAAAAGTTTTGTAAGTTTATACTTATAAACTTTTATATTTTATAAAACTGTTTTTTTTTGTTGTTTGCATAACGTAAGCCTTACTTTGCATAACGTAAGTATTATAATAAAATTGAATGTTCCCCTTTCAATGCCTTTTCACTAAAAACTATTTCTCGGAAGAAGCGGTTATTAAAAACTTTTGAAGTATTACTTTAATTCAATAACGGGAAAAGGTCGTAAAAGTTTAAAATACAGTTTTGTTATAATTGTTGTACAATTTCTTAAATTACACCCGTTCAAACAAAAATTTAAAAATTTAGTTAATCGCTGGTTTTGTGACATTAAATAGTTGGTCGCGTGCTGTTGCCTGTAAAGCACTTTACGGGACTTAGTAATTTGCTGTAAGCCTTTTCACCAAGCTCAGTCAACGAAAAATAGAATCAAAAGGAACTTGTGACTATTTTATGCTACCAACTGCATTGATTTTCACGTGACTAGATAAATCTAAGAAACAATAAATAATATTTTCTTTATTATCAGAAGTGTCATATAAATGTGTAAAAATTATTTATAAATATTGATTACTATTTTTCGTTTTAAATTTTCATCAAAAAGACTAAATTCGATTGTAAAACATAAAAAACAATAATTACCAAACACAGAAATAAATAGATTTTCATAGAAAAAAATAAAAATACATGAGCGAATTCAATATTTTTGGTGACATTTAACAAGATTTTTAAACACGAATAACTTAAACCTTAATTAGAGATATTGTGATTTATATACTTGAAGAAAGTCACATGAAATTATTTTAATGTCACCGGTGCGGTGGTTGAAGCCTGAATTTGAGCTATTCCATCATGTAAATTTTTTTCAAATACTTAAGGTATTTACAATAAAAACCAGAACTGGCATTTCTATCATTTCAGTTAACTGCACACGTAAAATATATTTTTTATTCGTAATTTTCTAAAAAAAATGCTACGGAAGTTTATAACTTGCATTTAAGTTACATGTAACGATTACATTCCTTTTTATCAACTGAATCGTTATTTTTTTTTAAATTGGCGTCCTCGAAAGGATGATTTCTGACAAATCTTTAAAAAAAAAAGTTATAAATAAAATTTATACTTTTGTCAACAAATTTAAATTGAAATATTTTTCTTGTATCTGCGAACCGTCAAACGTTATCTTGTTTGAAAAAAAATATATAATTCAAAATAAATAACTGTTTTTGAAAACAAAAAAACCTAAGTATTTGTAATTTTTCGTACAAAAAACATAAACATCCATAAAAAACATAATATTCGTACACTATCAAAATTTATCAAGAGGGGCTTAACTAATGATTTTATAAAATGGCCACTGAGCTGAGATTTTAATTTTAATTTAAGGCGTAAAAAATATATCAGTAAAAATATTATACGTTTTTTTACGAACTAAATAAACAAATAAAATGTAAATAACATTTTAGTTTGATGTTACTTGAAATCGTAAAACAACTTTGAAAGTTTCGTAAAAAGTTTACGTAAGGCGCCTCGACGCCGGCGAAAGAGCCTCCCGACGCAAGAAACGACCACCCTGGGCGGCGAGCGGCCAGCGACTGATATCATATGCGCTTTTAAAGGCTGTGCTTACTTCGTTAGAGCGATTGTGGTGCTGTCTCAGAGCTGAGGAAAAGTGAAGGTAACAGGGAACCTTAAACCTTTAGAAGGTTATTTTTTTAAAAACTGCAAAACCCGAACTAAAATGTATTTAATATTGCAATAAATTTTTCATATAAAACACAGGCAATTTTCACATACAACTCTTAAATATCTTTTTATTCAAAATAAAAAACATTTCAAAGATTTTCAGTATATTCAGATAATATGATTTTCTATATAAATATTGACTATTAATGCATTCGCTCAAAAAATTAAAGTTTAATACACAGATTCCATTACTTCATAAAATTCTTCGCTAAATACATACATTTTGATTTTCACATTATCCGTTATATTTTGACAATTAATTTGATTTGTGATAATGAAAATTAGCATAAATGTAAGTAAATATTATTGAATGACCTTTTACATACGTTTTATGCATAAGTAGTTAAAAATCAATAAGTTGTTATATATTAATATTTACAAACAAAAAATGAAAATTTCTACAACTTTTTGAAGAGCGTTTACAGTTTTTTTCCGTTATTTTGTAAATTTTAACTGCGAATTCTAAGATAAGGGGTAATTATTACTATTTTGAAATACAGCAATCTCTTAATCTGTCTTCATTAGAGAGACGTAGAACTGAGATGGACCTTATATGCATTTTCAAAATACTTAATGCTTTAAGTGATGTCCCATCTCTGTTGCAATCAATTTCTTTTCATGTTCCCAACCGTGTCACCAGAAGTCAAAATCTGCTATTTATAAAATCTTCTAAGAGCAACTTTGGTTTTACCCCATTGTCTAAAATGTGTAGATTAGTCAATTCATCACACGACTTGGAATTTTTTGGGATGGATCTTCCGGCTTTTCGTAGATCTCTTCGCGACTCAACAGTGTGGGATGAAGTTGGATTGGCATGGTTTAGCTCAAAGTTTTAGGTCTTTCGTTTTTTTGAATATATTGAATACAATTATTGTTTTGCCCTTGTTTGTCTTTGCTAAATAGTTTTATGTTCTTTTTGTTCAGTTTCTTGCATTTATGTTTCTTCATGTAACTGTTGTAATTGGCTTACGCCGTATGTATAATAAATAAATAAATAAATAAAAAAACGAAATTTTAAAATTAGTAAAGATGATAATAATAATTACATAAATCACCTTATGTGTTTGCGGTGCCGTAGTACAATAGGTTAGACGGCCAACTGTAAAGCTGGCGTTGCGGGTTTTATTCCCGCCAGTTACAAAGAAAACTTCTTTGTAGATTTGTCCTCAATTGGACTGGGTATTGTGGTCAATTTTTAATAACTTCCTTCCACGTTCTTTCTTTTCCGCTTGCTGACAAGTAAGGTACACACTCTATACAAAAAAAAAACGGTTTTTGTTTTTAGAATAGTAGGTTTTAAATGATGCATTAGGATTATGGCAAAAAGAAAAGCAAAAAACCCGACAAAAAAAAACATTTTTGACTCGCTAAAATGAATTGAAAATTCGAAAAATAAGAAAATTATTGCTTGGAAAAAAAAACTTTTTTTTTCAAAACATGCATAGAACATAATTGATCGAATGACTTATAAAAATTAAAAACATAAAATAAAATAAAGAAAATATTACAGATTGGATGAACGTTAAAAATACCAAAAATAGCAAAAATGGACACAAAAATACAAAATTTTACATGCGTTTTAAAGACTTTACAAACCATAGAGTCACGCTTGTAATAAAAGGGTTAACAGATAATTAAATAAAATAAATATTTCATACATATGAAAGGGTACATAAAAAAACAAAGCAAACCAACTTAATTTAAAATCTTTCTTAGAATTTTTTATTTTGATAAAAATAAATATTTGCGTTCTTATGATTAACCCAAATATTTAATTTTGAGGGCCATTTTCAACGAGTTGTAAATAACTCACTATAAGAAAATGGGAATCAAGTTGGGGTAGAGTGGGATTCGAACTACAGGCCTTTGGTTCGTGAGTCCGAGACACTCTAGCCACAGGACCACTACACGATTTAACTTAAACGAATTAAACGACGGCATCACTTTTTCGAATTTTGTAGGGCGCATTAAAAAATATCTTGCATTTTATCCCCTAAGATACCATATCTTTCCACTGACTCCTCTTACTTTTCCTGCGAATTGTGTTCTTGCGAAAAAATTGTGATAAGTTTATTAATACAACCAATAATAATTTTTCGGAAAGTTCGTTGGTCTTTCAGAAAAAACCACTATACTAGAGGGACAGATCTACACGGGGCAACATCAAAGGGTTTTTGATTTTTTGAAGGAAAATGCTGTACTTTGTTCTATGACCGGATACTTTTTTTAATTTTTTTTAGTGAAAAAGAAATATTTGCGTTCTTATGATTAACCCAAATATTTAATTTTGAGGGCCATTTTCAACGAGTTGTAAATAACTCACTATTAGAAAATGGGAATCAAGTTGGGGTAGAGTGGGATTCGAACCACAGACCTTTGGTCCGTGAGTCCGAGACACTAGCCACAGGACCACAACTTTTATTCAATGTTTTCTGATTTTCAATATATTTGGATACTTTTTCAGTATAAATTATATAATTTCTTTGATTCCTTCACTTGAAACCACGAAAATTGAGACTTTTTGCCATATTTCAACTATTTTTATAGAAACTCGTAAATATATTTCTGATGCCGGTGGCTTTTGCAATGAAAAATTTTTCATTTGATGTCTCACCCGTAAGTAGTGTTTAAAAACATCGTCGTTAGTTGGTAAAGACGAACTTTTCATATCTTTTTGAGTTCAGTTTAAAAAATGGAATTGAGTAACAAATCTCGTTTTTTTTCAGAAGCCTGATGAATTTCAATCGAAATCGCACAACTAATAGGTTGAAACTTTCAAATATACCCTTTTAAACCCGTTTGGATATATAATTTCAAACCAAAATTCTGAAGGATCATAACAAAGTTACCTTAAATTCAAAGAGAAAACATATTTTTTCTATAAAATTGAAGCGTGTAGTTATAAATAAACATTATGATCCCTCATAGCTTAGCGTAATCTTTGTTTAAGGTTATCAAAGTTTGAGAAGCGTATTTCCCGAGGCGGAGGATTTCCAGAGGAAAAGAGACAGACGCTCGACTGGAGAATGTGATGGATATATTCGGGGGTGTTCCATTTATCTGGCGCTTGCGCCCTTCGAATGTTGAGCCTCCGCCCCCCGGACGGGGTCGTAATGAATAACAAATTTGGAAACCCTAACATGAGAAGCCTATTCCGTTTGGCAGAGGAGTGTATGAACTTGAGCCATAATGATGTTCTCTAGAGTATTATATCTGGAACTGTACCATGAAGTCATTAGATCACATATTATATTCACGCTATTCAGAGATACAGGTATTTTAATTAAGGCGATCTGTAAATTACATTTTGACTATTTTTTTGTGTGTTTTTTTATCGCTCATGCAAAAATCGTGCAAATTCCTTTGATCATTCAAAGGAATTTGCACGATTTTGGCAAGCCATTATCTTGTTTATTTATTACGTTATTTTATAAGGGATTTCAATAATGTTTCATCTGCATCTTCAAAACACTTAAACGTTTATTTGATGTCCTGAATATTTTTCAACAAATACCTAATAAATTTTCTTCCCGTAGACTTGGATATAATTAATTTATTTTCCTTGGTCATTATAAGACTAATTATGGTTTCCAGGCACCTCTATCCAGAATGATTAGACTTGTTTACGAAAGTCAGGTTCTGAAATATTTTGAACGTAAATGAAATAATTTTACTAAACAAATGATAAATCAAAAATAATGTTCATAATCAAAAATAAATTCCGTACATTTATATTCAATTTGGAAACCGTAATTTTGTCCATTTTAATCATTTGTCTTTGATGGGCACTAGCCCTGTAGATGCCGATACTTTTATATTCCCATCTGATGTTCTTTTGTCTATTGTAATATTTTAATGTTAACAACTCCCTAAGGGGTTGAATCAAGTCTTTGTCTACAAAAATTTGGGCAAACTCAAAATACTGTTGATGAATTCACCTGGTCCAAGAAGAAGTTTGAAAAATATTTCCAGGCATTGCCTAGTATGTAGGTGGAATAATTCAATCAGATGAATCTCACCCGCAACAATAAAGTTTTCAGCTCTTTTACTTCACAAACGTTTACAGATGGAAGAGTCGAAGGAATATGGATGTTCAAATATGGCCAAAATGGTGAATGTTACACAGAGTGTAAAGTGGGCACTTAAAGAAGCCAATGACATGTCATAAGCCCTGTGGATGCCTAGACTTCTATATTCCCATCTAATGTTCTTTATGTCTGTTGTAATATGTTAATTATTTGTTTTTGTTTTTTATTTTATTCTTTCGTTTCTAATTTTATGTTACTGTTTATATTTGTCATTTTGTTTTAATAAATGTTTAAAATGAATTAAGTTCGTAATTTAGTTTACATATAAATTGGTTTCGAAGTATTTAATAGAGAGGGCCGTGTTCATAGTATGCGCTGATAGTAAATTGTGATGTTATTTAACACACGTTATTGTACGATTGTGATTTTTATGTTTGCGGAATGAGGCAAAAAGAGACAGTCAGTTTTTTTTCTTTCTCAACCAGTAATATATATTTTTTTTGATGTAAGTAAAAAAACTAAATTGTATTCAATTGTGCAATTTTAAACACAGAAACAAGTAACTATCCATACGCAGTAATTACAATAAAATACACAGTAAATAAAATAAGAATTAATCGAATGAAAATCAGTCAATGAGGAGGTTCAGTGTTTTTATTTAATTTAATTAAAAGTCTATTAAACAAAGCCATTAAAAAATAAAAATATATCGTTTTATAAGCGCTATAATTTTAAAAGGTTTTGTGCTTTTTGAAATCTTTCGCGAGTGACGATTAAAGTTCTGTTCCCCCTATTCTTGATGAGTTTTGCTGATTCGTCAGTTGAATTACTATAAAACGGAAACCTATCACAACTCTCTTTTCATTATTTGATTCAGAAGAACTGTAGAACAAAGCCATTTAAAATATATATGTATATCGTTTTATCAACGCTATAATTTTTTAAGGTTTTGTACTTTTTGAAATTTTTCGCGTTTGACGATTAAAGTTCTGTTCCCCCTATTCTTGATGAGTTTTGCTGATTCGTCAGTTGACTTACCATAAAGCGGAAACCTATCACAACTCTCTTATCTAATAATAATTCATCAACCAATGTTGACTCAGATGAACTAGTGACGTCATGAGAAGTAGTTTGTTTTGATTAAAATAATTTTTATTATCTTTTTATACATTTTCGAGAAACTTTGCCGTACAATATAATGATATAATTTTTACCGCATGTAACAATACAATTTTCATAGCCAATATTCCGTAGAGTTTAACTCCTTCATTGTGTTCAGCCGTTCGATTATAATCGCGGAAACAAGTAAGTAAGTGATTTTTTAAAATTTCGAATATTAAGTTCCGTGGAGTAATTAAATTCTTGGCAAAACAAAACAAAACAAAAGTGTTCAGAATATTTGGCGTAAAATAGGAGAGGTTTATGGTGATATTTGTCCTGGTAAAACAATGGCGAACAAGTGGAACCGGCTATTTAAGTGAAGCAGAAAATCACTTGAAGACGATGAGCGACCGGGAAGCCCAAACAACATCACAATGCATGAAATAGTGACGGAAGTGGAAGATACTGTCAGGGAAAACGGTCTGATCAAATTAAAAGATGTTGCGAAAATGTTTAAAATATCAGAAAAAAACAGCTTTCAAGATTATGGACGATCGTCTGGGCATACCAAACGTTAGCTCAAGATAGGTACCGAGAATGATCTCACTCCATCAAAAAAAGCACCCTTTGAGTGTTCCAAAGTGTTGTTGACACTGTGTAGCACTGGTCTAGCCAGTAACAGAATGGTCACTCCTGATTAAACTCGGGTTCATTTTTATGATACTGAATCAAAGCAGTTGTCTATGCAGAGGCACAAAAAGGGTGGTCCAACGCCAACGTAATATAGAGTCGTTTCATTTGGTGAAAAGGTGATGGCAGCAATCTTTTGGGATTCAGAAAGAATTCTTTTGCTCGATTATAAAATTAGAAACTTTTACTAAAGGCGATATTGTAAACCGTATAAAGAAAGAAATTAAATGTAAAAGAAGAGGGGAAATGGCAAACGGTGTTCTTTTACTTCACGACAATGCACCGGTTCACAAGGCCAGAGTTGTGGTTAATACCATACCTTCATGTCATTTCGAGAAAATTCTTCAACCTCAAATAAAGTAAAGATTTGGCCCCCAGCGATTACTAATTGTTTCAAATTTTGACAAAAAAAATTGTGAAAGAAATTTTTTATTTTTAAAAATATTTGCGTTCTTATGATTTAAGCAAATATTTAATTTTGAGGGTCATTTTCAACGAGTGGTAAATAACTCACTATTAAAAAATGGGAATCAAGTTGAGATAGAGTGGGATATGAACCACGTACAAAGGTACGTAAAAGGAGTCGTAAGTCCGAGACACTAGACCACAACTCGATTCTATAGCAATGAGCCACTCCAGGTAGCGGTAAATTACTATTTTCCAATAAATTCCATTTCCATGGTTACACAGTACGAAAGTGGCCACTTTAACCAGCCAACGACTGCTCATAAGCTCTGTAAATGACTAGACTTCCCAATTCCCTTCTCGAGAAAAATTCTCTCTCTGTGGTAACAAGTTTAAAAAAATGTTTTATTTGGTTGCGAAATTAAATATTTATATAGTTTCTGAATAAACTAAAAAACCTGTTTTTATTCACTGCCGTTAGACTTAAATTAAAAGCAAGTAAGTGATATTAAATAAGTTTTTTTTAACGTTGAAAATAAGTCCAATATTTGTATACAAATGTTTTTGTTAAAATGTTATTTGGAGCTTGGAAAAATTGCCATATTTTTTTATGGTTCGCTTTATATTTGAACATTTAAAATGGCGTAACTGCATAGATATTTTTTTTTCGCAACAAATCGTTGGTTTCAATGCCCCACAATAACTGATTTTCATAATACTAGACCAAAGTCATTATCAGAGTAGTAAACCGCCATTAGTGAAACGCGGGAACCTTTCAAAATCCATCACAATGCAAAGTTTCTCAATCCATCTCCAATCATAAGTCAATCAGAATTGTAAAAAGAACAAAACCTGGCACAAACAGAGCTACTCCTAGCTATAATCGCGTTTAATCCACCTCCCTATTGTCATTACGCCTTGTACAAATTTGAATTAATGATTCGGTGAAATTAGAGAATTGGTGAGACTTTTGGCTACTTTAATTGGAGGCTTTGTTAAGGGTTGCGTGTGAAACCGCTTGGGAATTAGATTTCCGGCGGATGCATTGTGCCAGCGCGCCGCGAGTTGTTTCTTTTATTGTTATTCCGAGTCAATTTTATTTCATTGAAAGGCAACCTGATTTATGTTTCCGTGGTCAAACATAACCTTCTGTTAAAATAATTATGATAATGATAAAATATTGCACGGTTTTGCACAAAAAAAAAATCACGAAAACCTATTTATATGTACAGCTTACATATGAATATTTAAAAAATTACACAATGAATTGTGTTTTATGATTTTTCAATAAAATTGATAATTTTCGTCTCAAAATTGAAAGCACCTTTGTTTTTGAAAGCGTAAATATAAAAAAATAAACAACATACGAATGTAAAATAAACAATCTTTATTCCTTCTTCTTCTCTTCTCTCAACCATTTCCGAACCTAATGGTGCATAGGGCACTGCATAGGTACACTAATATCTTGATAAGAGTGTTGATATTATTATTGTTAAGCTATATTTTCTCTTCTGTAATACCAACATTGATAATTTGAGGTTATTATTTTACTACAAATTAAAAAAACAGTCTCTTATCCAAACTAGAATTTTTATGAGTAAAAATAAAATCTACGCTATGTCAAAAAAAAACCCTTTATTTTTAAATTGTATCTAGATATATTCTTCCTGAAAAAATATGTTTTCATTTGAATCTCAATTAATTTTGTTTTTTTTTAAATTACTTAAATTGTTTTTTTTTTGAGATGGCTTCATAGTTTATTAAATAATTATCAAATTAAAAATAATTATCAGTATTTCTGAAACAAATTTTGACAAAAAGATGTATATTGCAAGAAACAAAAAGTACATAAATATTATCATTATCATCATCATTCCCTTTCCACACCCTGTGGTGCATAGAGCACTGCATTTGTACACCTATTGCAGTGTTTCTTGATCACTATTATTAAATTAAGGTAAAATGACCAGTTCAGGTACCAGTCCAGGGACTATAAAATATTCCAGTGTAAAAACAATCTTTATAACCTACAGAAATGATTTTTGAAAACAGTTATAAACGAAAATTTTGTAATTCAACGTAATAAATACGTTATTTGTTTTACAATTATAGGAAGTAAGTAACGATGTATGTTCCGTCTATTTCATAAGTTAAATATTTTTCAATTACAGTATTTTAATATGAAATGAATCCATAAAAAAACAGCATATTTACATATTTCACGACACATAACAACAGTTGGAATGTTTTTTACTTTGGCAAATGAAAAATAATGTGTTTATTCGTTTTTTTTAATAATAAAATAAAGAATAAAATTAAGTGTTTGACAGTTTTAATGATTTTTAAAGTTTAGTTGACCACAAAACAACACAAAAAGATCTGTGTTTTGCAGAAAACAGCCAGCCCTAGTAAAACTCTAATATATACACCGCAAGACAAAAAAAAATACGAGTTTACCTGCTACCGCGCCCCTTGACTTTACTGAACCCTTTTTCTAAGAAATCCTTTATCGATACCTCTTTCTTTTGTTTAATAAATTAAGGACACTATGTGTCACCTTTCTACAATATTTACATTTTAAAATGTCTCAACAGTCTTGTTTTACCCGCGTTTGAGTGAACATAACACAACAATCATGGAAAGTGCAAAGCAAATGTCGATTGCGATAAAATCCAAAATAATCACATTGTCGCAAGAAAACATATCTAATTGTGAAATATCTCGTCGAGTTGGGTATTCAGAAGGTGCAGTGAGGTTTTTATTAAAAAAAATTCAAGAAACTGGATCCATAGAACGGAAAAAAGGAAGCGGACGGGGGCGCGTGACATCTGCCCGAGATGATCGCTTAATAAAAAAAATTGTTATGCGCGATCGATTTTTAACGGCACCTGAAATACACGCAGAGGTGCAGTCTACCAGCACATCAACATTTTCAGTAAAAACAGTGTCCAGGCGGCTGTTGGAGCATGGTTTCCAAGCACGGAGTCCCGCAAAGAAACCATTACTCACGGACAAAATGAAGAAGGCTAGACTGGATTGGGCGAAAGAGCACCAGAATTGGACCTTGGAGGATTGGCAAAATGTTGTTTTCTCTGATGAATCAAAATTCAACCTTTTTGGTCCAGACGGCAGAAAGATAGTTCGACGAAAACGTGGGGAAAGATATCATCCGTCGTGCGTCACTCGAACCGTTAAACATTCACCCTACGTGATGATTTGGGGGTGCATGACAGCATACGGTTTAGGACCTCTAAATTTTGTACAGGGTACGATGAATGCCATTCAGTACAAAAAAGTGTTAAAAAAACATATTATTCCAACAATCGAGGACATTACGCAGTATACCGCGGACCCAATTTTTCAGGACGATTCTGCGCCGTGCCATAGAGCCCGCACTGTGAGTACAAATATATATATTTTTAAATGCATTTTGTGACCACATGATAAATAATTTATTGTTTTTTTATAGATCAATGAATTCAAGGAGAAAATTGGCTTAAAATCGTTGACGTGGCCCGGGAATAGCCCTGATTTGAACCCGATAGAAAATTTATGGGCGATTATGAAAAAAAAAGTCGGGAAAAAAAAATCAAAAAACATTGAGGAATTAAAAAAAAACTTAATTCAAGTTTGGGAAGAAGAAATAACATCAGAAATTTTAGATTCGCTTTACGCTTCTCTAAATAATAGAATTTTACATGTTATAAAAAATAAAGGTGAATTCACTAAGTACTAAATATTTTTAAATGTTATAAATATGTTTAAATGTAAAATACTTTAATTTAAAATAAAGCGATAAGAACCTACTTCTTAAATATGAATTAAAAAATAACATGTCTTTTATTATTCCATCACAAACACTCGACCATAAATGAACCGTTATGGGTCTCTAAGGTTCGGGTAATCTGATACCTGATATATAATGGCAATTTCTAAGTACAATTCATGAGTAAGATTTTTTATTTTAACCTTGAAATAACGAGTAGTCATCACATATGTCAAACAATATAAAAAAAACTAATTAAATATCAAGAATAATTCATTATATGTCAATTTTAGTTTTTTTTGAGAACTCGTAAATTTATTTGTCTTGCGGTGTATTTTGTCATAATTTATTGAGAAAATTATTTTATAAATATAATGGAATCACATATTTTATTGGTTATAATAACATTTGAAAAAACTACATATGTGTTAAACGAATAAAGGTGATTTTTAAAAGTCTAGCTGACCACAAAACCTAAAATATTCATTTTGGAGAAAACAGCTGGATCAAATTTTTTATTCAAACTTTGAATGTATAAGGAGATATTCGGTATTGAAGTTTATTTGTTATTAAAAGTATTTTAAATAAATTTATGTATGAAATTAAAATAATTTCATTTAATCAATTAAATTATCCGCTTTGATTTATTAAGGAGAATATGATTTCAAGAGAAATTTAAGTCATGTAAGATTTCCTTGGTGTGGTGTGTGATTTTTGCAAATTGAGAAATGTCTTTTTTGTGATTACCACTATTTTCAGTAGGAAATTATTTCCCCTTTTTTTGTAAAAGAGCGGCCTGGTTTTTTAAACAGGGCATAAAATTGACCTTAATGCACCCGATAACACCAATATCAAATAAATTTAGAACTGGCTGTTTTCTGCATAACTACGTTCAAATTGTACCGAAATATTTTTTTTTCAACCCTATGGCTGCAATCCTGAATAATGAAATAGATTTAACTTAAAACTTCAATCTGTTGATTAAAAAAAATAAAAGTGCTGATGTTCAAATAATAGCAGAATGGTGAATGTTATACAGTGTTTAAAGTAGCTACCTAAACTAGACAATGACATGAGCTCTGTAAATATCTAGGCTTCCGTATTTTCTGCTCTTAAATGTTTAAAAAAATGATAATAACCCGCTAAGCCTCAATTTTTATACTTGTTAGCACATTGGACAGCGATACTATCGAAGGGAATTATAAGTTTATCATCATTATTGTACTCGTAATATGTTATTTTCATAATGGGGTTCCTACGGGGTGAAATCCAGTCTTTGCCTACAAAAAATAAAAAAAACTCAAAATATTGTTGATAAAATAAACTGGTCCGAGAAGAAGTATCATCATCATCATCATTCCCCTTCCGTACCCAATGGTGCATAGGGCACTGGTTTGGTACACCAATCATAGTGCATCTCGAAAATGTTGTAATGTGAAGGTAAGGTGATCAGTCTTACGCTTCACGTAACAGTCCAGGGACTATGAAATATTCTGGTGTAAAAACATTCCTTTAAATAAATATTTTATTTCAAACATGTCAGGAGTAGAACCCGAGACCTCTTGCGTGGTAGATAAACGCACTGACCATTACACCACGAGGCAGATAAGAAGTAAAAAACTAGAAAAATATTTTCAGGCGTTGCATAATACATATGTATGTGAGATAATACTGCCAGAAAAATCTCCTCCACGTCAAAGACGGTTTCAGCTCTAAGAGGCAGAAAGGTATGACATTGCCGGCGAGGTTTATTCATGAAATACTTTTTTTTAAAGAATTAAAAAAAAAACAAGGCAGCTATTTTATTTTTTATTTGAATAACAGTATATTTTAATAAGTATTTCCCGGCAAACTTTCTAAGAAATACATGTTTTGATAATAATTATATATGCGATGTAGACGCGTAGATACTCATTTTTTTATCGTTTCCCCTTCGCATTGAATAAACCCTACCGATATCATCAGACATAACCACTGCGTAACAGATAAGTGTCGAGAATAAACGGGAAAATTATGTAAATCGGAGATTTCACGCCGAACGTGTGTGAGAAACAAACTTCAATTTGGTATTCAAGATATATACAATATGGTTTTACTTATGCCGTGTTATTATGGGATTGCACCGCCATCGCCAGGGGGCTATCCACCCTGAGTTATGGTAAAGTGTGTGCCTTCCCCGTGGAGAAAATTCAGCCTTAAGTGATAATTTACAGACCTTCGCAGGAAATACAAACTGCTCCACGGGAAAGGTGGATTCTACTTAGACAAATTTATTGAATTTTAATTGTTCCTAATGAAAGGGGAACCACCTTTTTTATTTCTGGTATTTGGTGAACGTTATCAGTTTTACATCTTTGTGGTTAAAGGTTTTTTATTTTATAAAAAATATAAATTTTATATAGCTAGCGAACAAGCGGACCCGACAGATGTTGTCCTGCCCGAGCGTTGACTTGCCAGCTTTAAACTTGTTTTTTTTTAATCGATAAAAAAGTACCTAGGTAATTGTTAATGGTTGAACTCCAAAACATTATTTTCCAATTAATGTATTTTCAAAGTTAGAATTCTTTTTGCAAATGTCAAACACGGCACTTCTTACCAACATAAGGGCACTTAATTCATGAATGCGATTTTCTAAAATGTATTGAATGTCAGTAATTATTATTTTATTACTACCAAATATCCAGGTAAAAGAAATAAATGAGAAGAAATTATAAGGAATGTAAGGAAAGACTCTGATTGGCATCCATAAAAAGCGAATGATGTTTGCATATATTGAAAATCAAACTTTTTTTAACATAAAAAAACAACATCCTCACATTTTTTTGTATGTGCATTCTCGTCAAATGCAATCCTTGTAAGTCGATGAAAAAAAAAATTAATGCATTGTTACTTTAAAAAAAAATTCGATCGAAGATTTGAATATCAACAAAAACGCGCAGAACTAAGATCTACATTTCGGTAAAAACCGCACGTAAACCGGCTAAGCCGTTTAGGAGAAGTTCAGTGACGTCAGACGTACAGAAGAATTATACATATTTATATATACAAAGATATTAATGCTCGGTGGTCAAACATTTCATTAAATGTAACTTATTAATAAATTGTATATTACCACGTACTTACTTTTCTGTGCTTGCTGATACGACATATGCTTTTAGTAGCTCAAACATAGCATGTTGTAGAAGAAACAGTTTTTATTAAGAAAATAGAGGGGAAGAAGGGAGGAACATTAGTTTACTAGTTATGGTTGTAAGCTACTAAAACCATGTGTCGTATCAGCACGTTGGTTTTATATTTTTTTGCTACTATGGTAAAGGCGTATAATAGGATTTGCATAAAATCCCAAGATACACCATATACCAATAAACTCATGCTCCGCCTTGCTAAAAATATACTGAAGAAATTAAATATTCACAACCAAAACATTATCCTTTTTTAAATACACTGTTCTATACAAAAATGTAAGATCTAAATTACCTGTTTTATTTTTTTAAATGATTATTGAAGGTACAATTCAATTCTAAATATAAGAAAAAAATGCACGACATTTTTTAGGTTTTAAATGCTTATTTTTGAAACCGGTTTGTTTCCACAAATTTTCTGTTCAATTTATTATCCGCGAATAATTCAATAAAATTTATTTTAATATTTCATTTTTATGTTAGCAATGAAGTTTAGTTTTAATTTCAAAAGGCGTAATTTGACGGCCGAAAAGTAATTATTTATACTCTAATTACATAAAAGATTAAAGTATACTTCTTATAAAATATATCTTAAAAAATAAGTGTATTTTTGTTTATTTAATTATTGTTTTTAAAAAAACAATTAAGAAACAAAAAAGCGTTTTAAAATGACTAGATTTTCTTAGTTTATTCCGACTACAACCTTTGGTTTACATGCAAAAGAGCTTCATAAAACTTTAATAATATGAGTAAAATCTGTCGAAATTATACTATCTGATTTGCAAAGCCCGAAATTACCTTTCAATTTTTATTTTACAGAAAATACAGTGCTTTAGGTATTTTTTAATTAGTAAAGTGCATTAATTAAATTGAAAAAAGTAAGCACCGTTCCTTCATAAAGTTTCTTTAAAATAAGATTAAATGCATGTCTTGAAACTAGAGCATCAAAGTGCTTAAAATTTCATATTGAAAGGTTTTTACTTTTTGATTGTTTTCTAAAGTTTTTGTCCGTCGCAAACAAGAGAAGAAGAATTTAAGTCACTTTATCGAAGAATTTTTCATCGTCTTTTACCGAAAATCCTTCTAAGTAATTGGGATTGCGTCCATTTTAACGTCTTTGGAAAATATCCACGATCATTATAATACGATTTGACGGTACTTTCTTAGACAAGATTGGAAAAAATCTTTTGAAAAGTACATAGGTACTTACTCTCGGGTAAAAAACGTTATTAAGAATAGAGAATGTTTTTACAGGTTTTTCAATGAGTAAGAAAATACGTTTTTCTTGTTTTTTTACATTTTTAATGTAAATGTACTTTGTGCTATAAACGCTTTCTTCTCTTTTTTTCTTTGATCAGGCGGATGGAGAATGCAGTTTTGTGTGTAAAATGAACGCCGAAAGCATCCAGCAGTAAAACAGTGAAACTGAAATGTATTTGGTCTATAAACAATGAAAATTATATTTAATGTACAGAAATATTCAAATAAATAAAGGCACTTGTTATTTTTTATCAATTACATGCAAACACTAATAAATGCATACTGAAATATAATGGTAAATTTAAATGATTACAATTTAATAATTCAAAAAAAAAATTCATGAATATAAAACTAAAAAAAAAACAACAAATAAAATACAGATTAAATATGCATCTCAATACATAAAGAAATGTCAATTATTAAAATTAAATTATTGTAAAAGTTAATGTATGTAAAAGGGCATGTATGACAAGATGTATGAATGTGGAAGAGGCTAGGATTGTATGCCAGGATAGACGTGTGTGGCGGTCCATTCTCTCTGCCTAACCCTACGGGGAAATGTCGTGATGGTAGTAGTAGTAGTAAATGTTAATTAATCAATATAAAAACGTAGGTAATCCCTTAATTTTTTTTTTTTTTTTTTTTTTTTTTGCCAACCGACATGCTTTTCGATAAACCCTCATGAATTGGTATATAAACAAGTATTTCAAGAGTATTATCGAAAAATAAGTTTTATATCGTAAACAACATGATGTAAGGAAAAAAATGTAAGCAAATATAATGGTCAAGACATATGTGATAAACAATTTATTAATTAAATATATTTTCAATGTTATTATTAGAACACACATAACAATATGTATGATATGTGTGCCCTACTTTAAGATTTAAATAAATAAAATAAAAAATATATAATTATTTTATCAAAGTAACAAGAGACAAAACATTATTACCCTGTCGGTAAGTTCTATCTTTCAAAAGTAAGTTAATAATTTCCATAATAAAATATTGTTAATATTTAAAGCATTAACTTTGTAGTCAAACATTTTAATAAATGTTTTTAAATATTTGTATATAACTGTAAAAGTCGGAAAGTGGTTGTATACAATTTTTTAATGACATTTATTAAAATGTTTGACCACAAAGTTAATGCTTTAAATATTAATAATATTTTATCGGCAAGTACGGCTTTAAAAGCAAAACTTTATAAAAAACTAACGATTGTCCTAAACAGTGCACGTGCTTATTAAAACGCATGTCATGTTGGTTTTATATTTTTGTGCAACAACTATCTTGAAGGTTTTGCATATGGGTGGGTTTTGCATGTTGGTTTGCATATTGGTTTAATTAGTGGCTAAACAAATATTGAAGAACATTTATTAATAATTTTTCTTTTGAATATCTCTCTTTGCTGTAGGAACACATCAACCGAGCTGTCTTTGAACACTTCATTGTAAAGCCTAAGCATTCTTGGCGTTGGTGAAAAGAAGCCCGAGTCGGTTCTGTAATTTTCCACGGCAAATAAAGTGTTAGTACGAGTGAGGCGGTTTGAAACATTGATGTTAATTTGAGATAAAATATCTCGAGCGTCTATCTTACCGGAGAAAATTGTATGTAAAACTAATAATGTAGCTCAAGTTCTCCTGAATTCCAAGATAAAATATGAAAATATTCCAGTCTATCAAAGTAATTTTCTAAAGTAGTGATTAAATTGGTTGGGTAGGTAATTTATTGATCTAAGTTTTCATTGCACTGATTCAATACACTTTTTATAGATGTTGTAGATGAGAGACAATATCATAGAAAAAAACTCATATATTCCTGATCCAGTATTTTTAACGAGTAATTGCAACAAGTGGGTTTTGAGAATGGTTAAGATATTCGTAAAATGAATCCGCAAGTCTTAGAAGGTTTTTTGTTATATCATCCAAATGATAATTGTATTTAAGTTTGGAATCAAGTGTGATGCCGGGATTTCTTATAGTTGAAACATTTTGTAATATATTATTGACGATTTTGAATGTGCAATTAGTTTTTATTCTTTTGTTTGTGAATTGAATGGATAGGCATTTATCTTTGTTAAAGTTAAAGTCATTGTCATTGCACCATATGACTAAATAATCGAGATCTTTTTTAAATCATGACAGTCTTAACTTTATTCAATAGTTTGAAAGATTTTTCGGTCGTCAGCAAACAAAAGAAATTTGGAGAATTTGATGTTTGTTGCAATGTCGTTAGTAAATAAAAGAAATATTAAAGGTTCGAAGTTTGATCTTGGTTTATTTGAAGTTATGTAGGGATCTCCAGAAAATCCACTTATTACTACGATCTGTGATCTCTGTGTGAGATATGTTTTTAATCAATTTAGATGTGAACCATTTACACCGAAACTTTGTAATTTTAGAAGTAATAGATTTTGATTGACTTTATCGAAAGCTTTACAGAAATCTGTATACCCACTTGTAAATTTTTGTCTTTATTGTTGCTGATAAATTGATTATACACTTTTTAAACCTTAACAACCAGAGTCAGAAATATTTGTGTTTTTAATACTGCTGTAAAATCTGCACACTCTTGATGTTTATATATAATATTATACATAATATAACAGATAAAAACCATAAAAAAATATCGGCAATTCATCATATGAAAGATGATTTTACCCTTTTTTGTGAAAATAGTGAGTAATTAAATCTATATGATAATTAGAATGTTTAATTACTTTGATAAATTATAAATAATGCGTAACTTGTTTTTTTTCAGAATACAAAAAAATGATTTAACCATGAATTTGACTAGTTAGAATTATTTCTAAAGTTTAGCTGACCACACAATCCAAGATGTGCATTTTGCAGAAAACAGCCAGCCCTATTAAAACTGATGAAACATGAAAAATTTCGTAGGCTAACCTAGTAAAATACATTTTTTTGGTAAAATTCAATTTACCTATTCAATATAGTTGCATTTGATGGCAAATACAACGATTATAGTGGTTATACAATTTTTCAATACCATTTTTACAGTACGATTTCTCTTTAACCTTAAAAAAAGCCTCAAGTTCATCAGAATTTTTTTCTGACGAGCATTTTTATAGGTTTGCAAACAGAAAAAAGTCACTGAGGGACAGATCTAGAGAAAACAATACATGGAAAAGTAATTCGTAGCCTAATTCATGCAATTTTGCCATCGTTTTCATTGATTTGTGGCACAATGCATTGTCTTGACGAAACAGCACTTTTTTCTCCTTCAAATGGAGTCGATTTTTCGTGAAACCATCCTTCAAACGCTCCAAAAATGCTATTTCATAATTGCTGTTGATAGTTTGGCTCTTCAAGGTAATCGATGAATATTATACCATGCGCATTCCAGAATACTGACGCCATAAATTTGCCAGCCGACTGTTGCGTCTTTTCACGCTTTGGATTCGGTTCATCGCGTGCAGTCCACTCGGCTGATTGTCGATTGGACTCTGGAGTGTAGTACTGGATCCATGTTTTATCTTTTGTAATATATCGACGGAAAAATTTGCCTTTATTACGGTTGAATATCGATATCGATAAACATTGCTCCGAGTCATTAACGCGTTGATGCTTTTGATCGATTGTAAGCACGCGCGGCACCCACTTTGCACACAACTTTCGCATGTCTAAATATACATGCATAATATGTCCAACACGCGTTTTTGATATCTTTAAAGTTTCAGCTGGCTATCTTGATCAACTTCATTTTACGATCATTAAAAATTATTTTGTTGACTTTTTTATGTTTTCGTCAGTAACAGCCTTTTTTGGGCGTGCATTGTCTTCGATGCTCATTTCGCCTCGTTTAAATTTAGCGAACCACTTCTCAACAGTTACGGAATAAAATTATATTGAATTCATTTTAGTATGTGTTTAATGTCTATGTGTTAGCCTACAAACTTTTGAGCCCATAGTGTTGTGTATTGAACATGTTATTTTATATTTATAAAGGAGTACTTAATTATGAAGACTCACTTAATTAATTTCTAATATCTTTTAAGGTACGAAGGAGTGATAGTACTGTCAAACAAATCTTCCCTACATGACAGTTTCAGTTCTTTGATGATCAAATGATGGAAGAGTTAAATAAATATAGATGTTTAAATATTGGCGGAATTGTCAGCGTGTAAAATAGCAATTTAATCCAGGTCTCAAGTCTATTAAATGTTAATTTTACTACGAATTTTTCCCAACAACTGTGATACTAGAAAAAGCAGTATTTTATGATTGAATTATATATTTATTTATTTATTAATTTATTTATTTATTTATTTATTCACACTTATTATCAAAATACAATTCCATATTCACTTTGCCCAGCTAACAAGGGTACATACCCCGTTCCAAGCTAGGCAATTACATTTTAATATATTATAATACTTAACAAATTAATATAGAGCACAGACAAACAAAATATAAACTTATTTGGATACACATTTTGATTCATATACATACAGACATACACAAATATACACACATGTATATATAAATATACACATATATACATATGTACATACACACACACGTACATACACGCATGCGCATACATTTACATTTACGCATTTACCATTCAACATATTATATTATGAGAAATTAGTAAAGGGTAGAGGAAATACGTGCTTACTAGTCTTACTGACGGTAGGGGATGTATCTCCTGAATTTCTTCCTTGAAACTTGTTAGAAACTGGAGGACATCTGCCGACAGCCGGAAGGAGACCAAACCAGTCAAGTGTAATTAAAGGAACAAACAGACGAACAATAATACTATGAAATACAATGCAGATACATTTCTACATGAGTTATTAATTGTTACTCGCTTCAGAAGACTAAATATTAAACATTGAAGATAGATAATAACTTAACATCTAAAAAGAATGAACATTTATTTATTAATCCTGTGATAATTAAAAACCAAATAATTAAAATAAGAGCCACTTACTTGATTGAAAAAAAAAATCATAATTCTAAAAAACATACATGGTATTACAATATAATTTGAAATAATAAAAAAAATAAAATACAGCGTTCAACTAATAGTTTGGCATCGGGTGCTCAGACATTAAAACATAAAAAAACATTTAAAGTAAAAAAAAAAACATATTTGAAGCACTAACTTTGTGGTAATTCATCATTTAAAAAAATATATTTATTAAAAAAAACATTGACATGAAACATGTTAACAAGAAATTGAACAAAAAGAACATAAAACCATGTAGCAAAGACAAACAACGGCAATAAAATAATGGTATACAATATATTCATAAACACGATTAACATATAAGACACCTTCATTCCACACTATTTTAATGGCGAATAGATCTACGACAAGCCGGAAGATCTAACTCAAAGAATTCAAAGTCATGTGACGAATCGACTCATTTACATATTATATAATAAAATAAATATAAAACAATTTTTCTTAAACCACATAAAAAAAAAATTAACTACACAAGCTTCTTAACAAATAAATGTTATTTTATTTTGTTTTAATAGTGATTACTAAATATTACATCGAAACATATGGAGCTAAAACATAGGTGTAAAGTGAGATCGATACGATCTTTAAAACTAGACAAAAGCTACAGGAAATATAGTTTATTTGGGTATTAATTATTTTTTTCTTATTATGAATCGCTTTTTTAATTTCTCAGATTTCCAAGTAGTCTAATTTTATAATTATTATTTAAAACAAAAAAACTTTTAATCCAGGGTCTATTAAAATTATGATTATTTATTGTAGTGTTTTTTTAGGCCAATATTAAAAATTTATATCAGTTTTTCTAATGTATATTGAATCGCAATCATTACAATTCAATCGGTATTTGCCAATTTTATTATATTTAGGGACTTAAAAACGGAAATAAGCGGTTAAAAACAAAGGTGTTGTATATTTATTTTATTCGAGATTAAATAATCTTAATGTATGTAAACAAAAATACAATAACATCTAAAAAAATAATTATACGATATATTAAGTTTTAAAAAGTTTTGAGAAAAAATAATAGGTGTTGGTAAATGAGACAAAAACAAGATTAAAAATCATCTTGCCAATGATGCTAAGGTGTGTTATATTTTTTTCAAACGCATAATTTTAATTAAATTACTGTTTTTAATATGTTAAACTTATAATTCGGGGCCATGGTTTTCAACAATGATTTACGACTTCATTTATTTTCCATAAATATGTGGTACTAAGGGAGCCATTACGTCACCGGGACGTGCTCACGGGCTTCCATTAGCGCCCTATCGGAGACGTTTCAATCTGGCACGTGTGCGACAAGCCTGAAGTAAAGCTGGTGTGATAAACTGGCCCAAGAAAACGAAGTAGTTAAGAATCGATATTCTAGGTCATAACTTTGTAACGCAAATGTTTTGAATGTATCAGTTGAACGCAAGCAAAATGGGGGAACAAAAACACATTTTTTATTGAAAATTTGCCATGCATATATTTTAATCCTTCGAGGAGAGTATATTGGCGTCTAAGCATGTACATAGAGTGAGCCAATAATAAACGAAGTTTTTTGTCTATTAAGAAATCAAAGTGAAAGTAATCAAAAGAGTTGCATTTTGGATCACATTGAACAAAAAAATATGAAAAAAAATATTCTATACTACTTTTGACCCTCAACCGAGGTTTTAAGTTTAAAACTGTCTGAACATTTTGTTTATTATCTATGTCGATAATTTTTTTTTTTTAGTAAAGATATAATTCAATCACATTACAAATAAAAACACGTTTTAAAACTACTAAAATGCAAAAAGTTTACACTCCGCGGAACTGATTCCGTTGAGTGTCTGCTAATATTGACAAAAACAATAGCTCATTAAAACAATGCTACCCATTTATTACAAAACAGAGTGCAACTCACGCCCTTAGATAATTAATGAAAAAAAAATTATGCACTTTATAAAATTTAATTGGACTAATTATCTTACTTAAATACAAAATGACAGCCGGTTTAGCGCAAATTGACTTTTTCGAAAATTTCAAGCTCTGGTTGAGGGACAAAAGTATTATTTTAAATATTTTTTGCATTCGGAATAATCCATAAGGCAACTTTTTTGACCCCTTTTCATTTCGAAATTGGGAAAAAAAATGTCGGCCCACCCTAATTAACAAGCTGGTTGATGTGTGTTCTTTTCGTAATGTGTAAAATTTGCGATTAATCTGGATTAACTTATTTTCTAGGAAAAGCTAAAAAAACTATTTTTCGTACCTTATTTTCAATGAGTTTCATTCAAATTTATTTGAAATATATAATATGCGCCTAAAAGCAAATTGTGCCTTGAAAGAAAAACAAATTTTCAGGTTTTCTACAAAATCAATCAAATTCCTTATATGAAAGATGTAAATAAACGAATCTTAATATGTTTTTCCCATTTTGAATACGTAAAAGTGTAAATAATAGGTTCAATATTTTTCAACTTTACTTTTTGTGTAACCAACAACTATCCTTAACGAAGCCAAAAAAAGTCATCGAAATTATCACAAAGAAAAAAACTGAAAAGATGTTAAAAAAGTAATACAATCGCATACATAAAAACAAATGAAAATATTATATGAAAATACTTTTAAATAAAAAAATTAAAAAAATCTGGTTGGCTTTGTGATGTAATGGTCAGAGAGTTCACCTGCCATGCAAGAGGTCTCGGGTTTGATTCCCGATATGGTTAATATTAAATATTTATTTTAAAGGGTGTTTTCACACTAGAGTATTTCATAGTCTCTGGTCAAATTTCATTGTACCTCCATGTAACAAAAATGATCAAGATACGCTGCGATTAGTAAAGGACTGCAGTGCCCTATGCACCATCAGGTGCGGAAAAGGAATGGTGATGACGATGATGAAGAAAATAATTTTGAAAACATCCCTCCTGGACATAAGTACTTTTTTATAAACAAAATATAGGGTGGCCGGGGAAGTGACATCCAAAGGGAAAATATAGGTGCCTCATATTAATGGGTATCCAAACCAGACCCATGGAGGTTAAGTTTTTTGATTTTTTCAAAAATTTTCGAAAACTCATAAAAAAATCATAGCTCGAAAACTAAGCAAAACCGCTTAGCATACATGAGAGTGATTTGGATACCCCTTAATATGAGGCACCTACGTTTTCCATTTGGACGTCACATTTCTGGCTACCCTGTATAACATATAAATAAATATATTTGCAAATAAGAAATATTTGACCAAATCATAAAAACGCCAATACAAACTTGCATCGTTTTCGGTAAAAGGAACTTTGAGTATTATGCCATTAAAATTTATAACCTACTTCCACTGTCCATAAAAATATTTAGTAGATAACGGGAAAATGATTTAAAAGGCTCTTGAAAAATGGATACTGAATTCAATGGAAGTAGAAAGACGTAAAATGGATTGTGTAATTCGGCGAAATCAAGTTGACTTGATTCTTAATTAAATTATCATTTCATGAACAGTTTATTATATAAATAATATAAAGGTATACAGAAAAAAAAAATCTTGTCATGTGGTGTTTGAAACTGTGGGTAACACTGCTTTTAAAATTTTGTAATCTTCTCTCCGTATGTTATGTATTCTGTGTACTCTCATATGTAGCAAAATATTGTTTTGTGCCTTTGGAACGGGTTACCCTAGTAAGGACACATATTTTTTTTATGTTTGGTATCGTATATGACGCAAAAAAATCGTAAAATATATTTTTTTTTCTTGGGACCGATAAATTAATGTGATGTTTAAATATGTGGGTACACGGCGAGAATGATCTCTATAACAAATAAAGTTTATATTAACGTAAACTGTTTATTTGAATTATTTTCTCTTCTGGGCTATAACTGTTATTTCATTTCTTCATATTTTATAATTTAACCATAACCGATAACCACATTTGTCACAACAAATCGGTTTCTAAGAACAGGCATTTAAGGAATTATATATGGGCAAATGCAACATTATTGCATTGCAACATTAGGCAAACTAAAATTTCTGGCTTTCCGACCCTTCATATACTGAACCTACTACAAGAAAAAATTGCTTAAGTAAAAAACCCAGTACAAGAAAAAATTGCTAAAGTATTTTTGTGCGATTTTGTAAAATATAAAGTGTTTATTTCAATAAATCCTCCACTACTCCACCATATTTTCTCATCCCTCAACCTTCTTCCGAGCTTTTTTTTTCTCATGTCTTTTATAATATATTATTTTTCTCTTTACGGTGTAACATATTCTCCCATTATATTTGTGAAAAACTTTAACTGGATCTAAGTACTATTTTTTATATTTTGTATTCTTATCTAACAACTGTTATTTTTCCTTAATAAATAAAAATAAATAAAAATTTAATAAATAAATAAATTAAAATATTACTTAAAAATACGAGCATTTATTTGCACGGCAAAATTATATGAAAAAAATAATTAAAAAATTGAACAACGTCACTAGTTCTCCAAAATCAACCAATGATAGAGTGATGTGACACATTTCCTGTTTCCAGGAGCTAACTAACTAATCAAGACAACACAGAAGAGAACTTGTAAGATCACAGGTGGAGTAAATTAAAAAATCATGGCGCTTATAACACGATACGTAAAAGTGCATATTTCTTTACGATAGGTAAAAATGTTTAGATAGTATAAATGCAAATAAAAAAATATAAAAAAAAATTACTTCCTCCTGATGGCTAAATATATTAAACATAAATTATTAACATATTACAACAGAGATGAAGAACATTTAAGAGAAGATAATATGGCTTATGACCTGTCAATGGCTTGTTTAAGTGGCCACTTTACACACTGTGTAACACAAATTTGGACCAAGTAAAAATATTGTTGATGTTTATATTATTTTATGTACAAACTAAAAAAGAATAACAAAAACGTCTACTTTATAATTTTTATGAAGCCCATTTATTGAACTGACAGACATTTACTTGTTGCAAGCAAACGACGCATTTATATTGTTTTTCTTTCCAGTTGTGACCTCATCTTTATTTACTTTAGTGAAAAAGTTCAGCGTTTTATTTTAAAAAAAATAATTTATTTGTTCATTACCAAACTAAATTTTAAAAAATAAATTATGT
The DNA here is from genome assembly GCF_059751315.1 of Micrasema longulum. Lineage (NCBI taxonomy): Eukaryota > Metazoa > Arthropoda > Insecta > Trichoptera > Brachycentridae > Micrasema > Micrasema longulum. The sequence continues at coordinate 52,473 of NW_028278584.1, forward strand.
CGTATTATCAGCGCTATCATATTTTGTTTGGTAATTTTGAAATAACCTCACTAGTGTTAATTGACCCTGTTTACTGAAAATCTATTACAACACTTTAATAAAAGATGATTTGGTAGAACTAGTGACGTCGTTTTCATTTAATTCTCTGTTCAATTGAATACTTTAATTTGTACCGCGATAAAAAAACATTTTCGGTATTCGATTTCCCGTAGCGCTGAACATGTATAAATAATCTTAAGACAGAAATTGGTTGTTAATTTTGAATGTTCTGTTTCATAAACTCATTCAGGGGAAAAAATTGACGTTAATATCGCGAAAATCGAAAAAATGCAAGTGGCCCGTTTTAGTCGTGTATCTACTCTTCACGCGTTATTTAAAATACTAAATATGGTTTAAGCCAATAACAACAGTTATATGATAAAACATAAGCAGAAGAGTTAGTTTCCTTTTTTGGAGAGTTACAGTGATAACATTTACTAAATGTGTAAAAGTAGATCTGTGTAGTATTTTTTAAAAACATGTACTTTTTATGAAATTTGTGAATAAAAAAATAAAAAATAAAATTTTAAAAAAATAATCTGATCAAAGATAATATAAAACTTTATAGTAAAGACAGTTATAGAAAATAAAAAAAATGTTTTTTGACCTTTGTTCTATGAGAAATAGTTCATGCACAAAAAAGTGTTCCGCTTTGTCCCGTTTCATTCGTGTGAAATATTAATGGTACTGAGTGTTACACATGTTCCCGATATTACAAATTATACAGCGTATGTATGTAAGGCGAACAGTAATAATTGTTTACCAACTTTCATAACGTGTTGGAGACTTGCACGCTAACGCGTACTTATTGAAATGTAATTTGGATCAAGAGCCGAGGAAAGGGATTGAACTCAACCCCTTGAATCTGATAAATTTGGAATCCTCGAAACTGTATTATTATTAAATTGAATCAAAATCTACTATGAAGAAAAGAGTCATCGAACAGAATTATGTATGAGAAAGTGGAGGGATTTTTTTTTATAGACTGTTAAACTAAGCACAATTTTTTTTTGTATTTTTATATATCGTATTATCAGCGCCATGATTTTTAAAAATTTCGTATTTCTGAAATAACTTCACGTTTGACGTCAGAGGTTCTTTTCTGTCAATTATCCCGATTGGTTCGTTTATGGTAAGCATACCGGATATCCCTCAGAGCTCTCATATCATTGGTTGGTTCATATGAACCAGTGACGTCGTTCAAAGTAGTGCGTTTCTATGAAATATTTTATATAATTTTTTTCGTACATTTTCAAGAAAATTAGTGGTTCAATAAAATGCTTTAATTTTTAATGATGTAACATTTTTTGTATCCTATTTCCCGTAGGGCCGAAGTTCCTTATTGAGAAATTGAGTTTTTGTTGGTCGTTTTTTTTATGAGGTATTATTTTTCCACGGATGTCAGGCATTAGGTGTCTTTGTAATATTTAGGTCCTTATTTTTCCAACGATAAGTTACAATGATAAGTTTACATTTCCTCTTCTTAAAGTAAATGTGGAAAAGTTCATTATCAAGACCACAGCCAATTTTTCCACCAGATGTTTGCACCATAATTAAAGTTATAATAAGGAACATACCCTTTTCAGTAAATTAAAAAAAGGCTTAAACATAAGCCAAGAAACATACAAAACATATGAAAACTAAGCAAGGCAGAAAATAAGCAATAATTTAACATTAAAAAAAAAATGTTTATCTTCAATTTTAAATACAAATAAAAATTAAGTTTTTCAATAAAAAACAGAATATGCATTTTTTTTTTTCAAAAAGTTTTTAACTACGAGTTATCGACGAAGACTCTAAATCTTTATACAAATATTCACATTTTCGTACATGCAGATAAATTTTACTTCATACCGCCTTGTTACGTATTGATGAAGATGGCGTTTCTAATCGCGGTCCTTGACCCTTTTGACGGCAACGTTAAATGAAGTTAATTGATCCCATTAATTCCCTTATTTGGGCTGTTCATCATGTGGAAAATCACCATCTGTCTCCCTTTTATATCAACTCGTCATGATCGCCAAACAACAAAATTCACAATTCTATAAGCAAAAAAGTATATCATTTGAAACATTGAATTGTTTAATTTTTTTGAACCTGATAAATAAAGCATTTTTACCCTTTTTTTAAAATCGCATATGAACAAAAGCTAATGTCACATTTTTTAAACAACCGTCATTGTTCTCTTATCAAGACGAACTGTTCGTCGAGAGATCGACATCGCTTGGAAACTAAACATATTTATTTGAACATGACATAAAGCTTAAAGAACTTATAAATCACTTGTAAAAAAATGGTATAAGATCTTGTGCAAGTTTTAAAAAAATAACGTGTACGAGTATATTCAAAACAATCCGAAATATAATTGATTTTAAATTTTATTTTGCCAATCAATTTTGGAGTATGGTATAATCGGATGGGGTAGTGTGAGTGACACAGTTTTAAATAGAGTATTTGTTGCACAAAAATCAAAAATTAAAATTGTACTTTGAGTCCCAATCCAGATATGTAATGAAGAAATATTCCACAAATCACAACTTATGACACCAAAGCAATTAAACGCTAAAAAAATACTCACTTACACATACATAAACTATTCTTACTCAAATGAAAGATATAACCCCAACAATACAACAAACATACATATTACAATTACTAGATCGTCAACACAAAGAAAACTTAAACAACTATCACTTTCGGAAAAAGAGACTTTGAGTATTATGCAATTAAAATGTATAACCTACTTCCCCTGTCTATTAAAACAATTAGAAATGAGAAAATGTTCAAAAAGGCTATAAAAAATAGAGAGTGAAGCTAGGTAGAAGTAACATAGATTGTTTCATTTTCAATGTACAGTTTGTGTTTTGTTTTTTTTTCTTTTATTGCACGTTTTAATTAATAAAATACTATAGGTGTACATAAATAAAATAAAAACTTATATAAGCAGTGTTTAAAACTGTCTGAATATTTTGTTAATTATCTCCATATATAAGGAATTTTGTTAAATGTCCTCGGCGCCGGCGCGGGTAACCCCAGTGAGGTCACATTATTTTTATTATTAATCTTTGATGAAAAAATAAAACAATAATGAAAAAATATTTTTAAAAATATAAAGCCGTCTTATACACATTAAGTGAAATCTGTGGTCAAATTAAAAATAAACGTTTTCTATTTTTCAACAAATATTTGAACAAAGATCTGCGCGCATAAAAAATGTGCAACCACATCCCACGCCTGTAATACTGTTAACAGTCCACTTCAACTATTAAGGCATATTTATTGTTGCTAGTCACCGTTTTTCACTTGAAACTTGCCTTTCTTTTCTAGAATTACTGATTTTCAACGATATTCACGATCCATGTTATTTAAAAAACCTGATGTTTATTGTTAATAGCTGAAGAGTTCAAGAATGTTGTAAATTTAATTGAGTCGGTCTCGTGGTGTAATGGTCAGCGCGTTAGCCTGCCATACAAGAGGTCTCGGGCTCGATTTCCAACATGGTTGATATGAAATATTTATTTGAAAAGGGAGTTTTCACACTAGAATATTTCATATTTCCTGGACTGTTAACTAAAGCGTAAGACTGATCATCTTATTTTCATGCAACAAAAATGATCAAGATACGCTGCAATTGGTGTACCAATGCAGTGCCCAATGCACCATAAGGTGCGGAAAGGGAATGATGATTATGACGTAATTTGATAGAATTGGCATCGTCACAAGATATCTCGTTTTGCCAACTTTAGAAATGCCCGTTATCTGTCATGGCACAGAAAAAATCTACATGCCGAGTGTGCTTACGCGCAATTTTCTATCCCAAAAACTGCCTTGTACCGTTTTCTGACCCATGTAATATGACCTTTAGAAAATTGACAGTGAGTTGAGGTAGAGTAGGTAAAAGATTGTAAACCTCTGAATTGAGTTAACAATATTCCTACAGGACCACGATTTGTCTTATTTATCATCAAAACAACAATTTATCATGTTTTCTACGATCGTAGGTAATACGGAAAGGAAAACAGTTCAATGGAAATCTCACGTTCATAAGTTGAAAACATTCACGGGCATATTTATAAGGCACATTATCCTTTGCACCACCCGCAGAGTTTTCATAGCGTACATGTATTGCATGCACAGCTATGCAAATGGAAGTGTCCAAGCAATTCTCGGCATCATACCACACGTTGCGAATTTTCAGCGCACTTTTCACCGACTTCATATGAGTATGTACATGCACATTAAGCTACCAAAATATAAATGCAAAATATGGGTCTGTTTTTACTAAATAGATGAATATTTAAATTCTATTTGAGTAATTGAACATCTGTAATTGTGGATATTTATTTGACGTCAAACAATATTTATAAATTTTAATAGTCTAAATTAATTATTTGCTGATTGCAATTTAAACAGTTATTGTGTTTGTTTTTACAAGATTACTTTCTTCATTAGATCTTTAATAAATATTCTTGCTTTTGGATATAATTATGCCATTCAAAAATGCAATTGTCATTCCATAAAAAAAAGTAAAATACAGATTAGTATTACTATTAGTTTCTCCGTAGAGGTGCGCAGAGACAATGGATTACCACACACGTTTTTCCAGCTTTCACTTTTCTTGCTTTTTCCACTCATATATCTTGTTATAAATGCTTTTTGATTGTGTCTGCTTTTGATATGACCAGACATAAGATTTAAGGATATCTGATCATGCCACGTTTTTCTTTTTCATCCCTATATCCTAAGTTACCATTCATTATTGTCAATTTATCGGGTTGACTATTATTTCGTCATCCGTTTGTTCTAAATGACCAAACTATCTCAGAGACCCCTTTTGTTTCTTGAGTAGGTTAAAACATCAAATTTTGTTCAATAGTACGATGAAAATATATGTAGTGAGAAAAAATGTTGTTAAACGACTTTCTTTAAATTAAAAAATAATGCAAGTCCTTAATTAATATGAAAATCAAATATATTGAATGTAACCAAATGAATTTAATAGCGAAAATAAAAACGCTTAACTTTAAAATGAAGACAAGTCACAATTTTAAAATAACACAAAGAAATAATGAAATTTAAAACATTGGCTTCCATTGGTTATCGTTTTTTAAATGGAGTACATAAAATAAAGAATTGACCATAATAATATCGATTGATTCAAAGAAATGAAAGCCTTTAATTTTTCCATGAATGCAGCCTGCACTCTGAAGTTAGCCATCAAGTTCTCGGTTTATCATGCTCTATTCACTTTACTCCCTTCAGGCTACTGAGGTTTTATATTGGGGTTGGTCTGTAGGGGCGGACAGGGGGCAACTCCACCCCCTTTGCCGGTACCTACCCCCGAGCGTTCATTAGATGATTACCTTTTTATTATTCTATATTGAAAAGAATGATTCGGAATTTAATTTGAGCGAAAAATCTTATTGCTTTTGTTGTGATAAGTATTGAATTCTTTATTATTGTGTGAATAAAAAGAAACTTGAAATTTTGTGATATTACTTATTATTATAGTAGAAATAAGTATAAAGCAATTTCAATTAAACGAGTTTGTAATAATAAATAAGAATATTTAACTTATTCACTGCTAGAGCTTTACACGAAAAAGGAAAAAAAATGTTTTTTTCCCTTATTAAAACCACAAAACTTGGGACTTCTTCTTCACGTATCATGTCGGGTTTTCACGACGTTGACGATTACTTGGAAGAAAGCTTCCCTATCCCAAGCAGTGCAAAACAGCTCCTCCATTCCTCCATAGTTCTAATCCTGGTCCATGCACGCATGTTTCTATAAATTCGTTGTTGTTTGGTTCTTATGATTTATCCAAATATTTCAATTTGATGGCCATTTTAGTCATAAATAACTCATGTTAGATAACTTTAAAAAAATTGTACTAGAAAGAAAGGCAAAAATTTGCAATAGTAAAATGGAACCACAATTAAATAATATATTGTGTAAAAAATACGTTTTTTTTTATGTAAAGAATGACGCCCTTTCACTTGCAGCAAAGCCGATATAAATAACTTAGTGTGCCCACTCCATTCACATTCAATTAAGTAATTGTTACCAATATCAGGTCCGATAACGTAAAAATAAAATTCGGAACTGTTTATATACGTTTGAATACTAGAGGGTCAATTTTACTGCTGATTATCTCATTTAACGTATCTTTATTGTATCGAATGGTTGACATTAAGATACAATATCGATTGAGAGTGCTTTCACTAGCGTAATTAAATTAAATATTTAATTATACGTAAATGAATAATAGCACTATTTAAAACAAGTGAAAGTTTTTAAATCCAAATTGTTACTCGCAAATGATTTTTTATGAAAATAACTTAACAAAATGAGTCTGTATTTCAATAAATAAGTGGGTTTTAACGCATTACATAAGTATTATGTAAATCAAAAGTGTTTTGAGTTTGTCAAAATTTATGTAAACAAGAAATGGATTCAGCCCTTAGGGAGCTGTTAATATTACATTTTACAAAAGAGATGAGGAACATTTTAGAGAAAGGAATATAGACGTCTAGGCTTCTATAGAGCTTATGACATGTAATATTTTCAAGCGTTGCATAATATGTGGGTGAAAGAATTCAATCATATAAATCTCACTCACATCAATAAACCCTCAGTTGTGGTCCCGTGGCTAGTGTTGCGGACTCACGGATCAGATGTTCGATGTGCGAATCCCACCTACTCCAACTTGATTCTCATTTTCTAGTAGTAAATTATTTACAACTCGTTAAAAATGGCCCGTAAATCGAAATATTTGGGTTAATAAAAAGAACGCAAATATTTCCTTTTATAAAAAAAACGTTTCAGCTTTTCCAGTTCACAAACATCAACAGAAAGAAAAATTGGAAAAATATAAATGTTTAAATATAGGCAGAGTAGTGAATGTTACACAGTGTGTAAAGTAATTACTTAAACCAGTCAATGACAATTAAAAGACACCCAAAAAACATAAACAAAGACGACGGGCTTAAATTAAACTCAACATGGTTCCCAGCACTACATACTACAAAAATGAATAGAAATGTGCCTACTGCTGACTGCGACACGGTACAAATTACTAGTACTTACACAAACACTTTTTTCAACAAAACATTCAGTTTACTCTGAAGATGGTTTCTGCAATGGTGGCCGAAACGTCGGAACAAATCCAACACAAAAAAGAAACAAATTGATAACTGTGACCGTGAAAACCTTTGCGCCTATTCAGTCAATGACACGTCATAAGCTATGTAGATGCCTATTCTATATTTCCTTCTCTAAAATGTTCTTCATCTCTTTTGTAATGCTTTGATTTTTAAATGCCTGAAATTTCACATTCCCCTTTCAAAAATGTTGCAAGTAAAAGTCAATCTTGTTGAAATATTAATTTATTCTTGTTCTTTACATGTCCGCTTGCTAAGTGAGCTATATTTTCGTATCAATAAAATATTTTTATTATAATAGGTTATTTTATAAATATTACACAGGTATATCTATGATTTGATACATTCACGTTGGGCTTGTAAGATTTGATGCTTGTGAATGCATGGAAGCTCCTACCCAGTTGGAGGTTAACAGAAAAAAACGATGTCGTGCGTTGATGTTAAATTTATTACAAGATAAAATAAATAAAGTAACAGAGCGTAAACGTTTGACGTTAGAAACTGAGCACCTGGGCTGGAACTGACCCACTGAACTGATTGTAACTGACCAAATAGACTTAGACTACATGCTAGAACTAATTGAAGTCGACCGAACTGACTTTATGCTGGAACTAAATTAAGTAAAGATGCAGCAAATTATACAGATACAGTAATTGTCCCGTGTTTGTTTTACTTCCTGGTAATATCTTGAGGTCGTGTACTAGTTCCGTGTTTTTGAGCGATTTTATATCCGCTCGTATCAGCAATTTGTTACCAGTTATTTTGCTAGACAATCTATTGTTTGCATATAAGAAACACGTGATTTAATTTCTACAGTCATATGACAGTAGGCATTTTTATAGTCGCATCTCAAAAAAATTATGCAATTTCAAACAAACAAACCATCACGCCGTTTCCCCGTAAGGGTAGGCAGAGAGAATAAAACGCCACAACACTCTCTCTTTGCATACAGGTCTCGTTTCCTCTACATTCATACATCTTCTCATGCACGCGCGCCGATTATTCCGACTTTTGACACGTCTATCTTTAAGTATTTGTTGGATTTGGTCATGCCATGTCTTTCTCGGTCTTCCTCTATTTCTGCATCCATCAACATTCGCATTGTAAATATTTTTAGCCGTTCTCTCGCTGTCCATTCGTTCTACATGTCCAAACCAGTGCAGAGCTCCTTTCTTGAATTTGTCGATTATGCTTGTCTCAGCCTTACATAGTGTACGGATCTCAACATTTGTGCATCTATCGTACATAGTTTTACCACACATTCGCCTGAGAGATCGCATTTCGACAGCATTCAGCCTACTTTCATCCATGTTTTTCCAAGTCCATACATCAGGGACGGGACCAGGACTCCGTTGTGAACTGCCAATTTTGCAATTTCAATCATGCAATTTCAATTTCGATAAATGATAATAATAATTACGGAGAGAATCCACTGCTTTTAAAAGGAATAATAAAAATGTCTACAATCAGTTCGCTCGGGGGGACAAACTTTTAATATATGCAGAGCCTTCAAAGCTCCGTGGGGGAGGAAAAATCACGACCCGATTTGTTCTACGGACGGACTAATACTATGATTTCAAATAGATTGAACTTTTCCACAATCAGATTTTTCCGGAATTGAGTTTTGCCTTGTGAGACTGTTGTTAAATGTTTTCTGAGGGATTCGGCTCTTGAAATGAATAATGGAGTGATTTAAAAATACCGAAATTAAATACGTTTTAATTTCGATTGTTTACTAAAACGCCGTTTATTTCAAATAGCATTTTATTTATAAACGTTTATTTTTTGAACTAAAAATTTTCATGTACCTAGAGAATTTCAGAAGAAGGTCAACATTTGCAATAACACTATTATTTTATACCTCAATTAAAATTTAATATAAAATTCTAGTATGGGTATTAAATAATCTTCAAAGAATTCAGAGTACTGAATATTATTCAACGGTATATATTGAGAACGGTAGTGGTTACACACATAAAAAGAGACATTTACCCAAGCGTCAACCACAACCATAATACAAGATACTCTAATAGGGATATGTTACTAAGTGAAGGGGTCAACATTGTTCTGGCATCGAGACAACACTATTACGTAGGCAAAAAGGTCCATAACCTTTTGCCAGAATCGTGGAGAGACGGGAGTGTTGTCAAGTTGCGGAAGGTGTTGACCTCGCTCTTTCATGACATTGGTCGTAGGGAGTCAGAGAGGTTGATGCATGCCGCGGATTGAAGATTCTTACTGGATGTCGAAAATAAAATATGATATTTAAATCGGGTTGTGGTACCGTGGCTAGTATCTTAGACTTACGGACCAAAGGTCCGTGGTTCGAATCCCACTCTACCCCAACTCGATTCCATTTTCTAATAGTGAGTTATTAACAACTCGTTGAAAATGGCCCTCAAAATTAAATATTTGGGTAAATCATAAGAACGCAAATATTTCTTTTCAAAAAAAAAAAAAATAAAGAATAATTTTGAAAAATAAATGTACAGATAAATTGTAAATAAATTGTCTACGTTTTATGAATGTATGTATGTGTATGCGCATGGGTGTATGTACATAAGTATACGAGTAAGTTTATATTTTATTAGTCTGTGCTCTCTATTGATTTGTTAACTATTATCATCAGTTAGAATATAATTACGTAGCTTAAAACGGGATATATTCCCTTGTTAGCTGGGTAAAGTGAACGTAAAACTGTATTTTTAATAGGTGTAAATAAATAAATAAATAAAAATTCTTTTTTTTTATTGAAAAGCTAATCAGATGAAACAGAAAATATTTTGTACGTATTAAATACCTACCATGCATAAGATCTCAGGTTTGATTCTCTACGTTGACATGAATATTGGACGTGAATATGGGAAAACGGCAAATATTATCCAACCGCCTTTACCCAAACAAAAGACATACTTTCAGCCGATCTCCATTCTTCCTATCCTTTCTTAAGTAACAGAAAGAGTGGTTTACAATAAAATTAATGTGTATTTAACTAAAAACAACTTATTTGATCCTTACCAATCTGGCTTCCGTTCAGGTCACAGTACTATGACTGTTCTTACAAAATTAACAAAGAATATTAGACAAGTCATGAATGATAAGAAAGTCACGATTGTAACTCTATTAGATTTTAGAAGCGCTTTTAATTCTAAAAATTTTGATAGCCTTTGTGTACGTCTCGGATCTCAAAAATTTTCAAACAAGGCATCAAAATGTAATAACCTCACCACAGGGATTCCTAAGGGTAGTTTACTGTCTTTCCTTCTAATCTGTATTTTCATAAATTCAATATCTTCCCATTTAGACGATTCGTTTCATATCTCTGCCAACGATCTTCAGATGTACTTGCATACTTTAAATAAAATTTGTATTTCACTTTTGATCACCCCTAATTATACCATAGTTTACTTTGTAGCTCCTATTACCTCGTTTTTCCTTTTCTTTTTTATAAAGTTGATCTATTGGAATATCATATGGATTAAAAATTAAAATATCTCTTTCATGACATATTTGATATTAATTTTGCATATAATAAAATATATCTTAGTTATTTCAATCAAAATTATTTACGGTATATCAATGAAAGCATATTATGATTTGTTAATCACACATTTCTTCAATTTTTATTCTTGCCGTGGTTTTATGGTTTATACATAATTTTGCTTAAGATTACTTCATTTTCCCGGAAAAAAATGTCACATTTCGTGTTTTTCAGTTCTTTTAAATTCTATCCCATTAATATAAAAAATAATAATTTATTAAATACTTTTAACAGGCGAGTTGAAAATCTATTACCAAAATACCCGTTCTTGCTCTTTTTTATCTAATTTATTATTTTTTCTCTTTACTCCCTAATATGTTTTCTCAAAATATTTGTAAAAAATTAACAAATTACAACAGGGATGGAGAATACCTTAAATAAGGGAATATGGATGTCAAGGCATTTACAGGGCTTATGACATGTCATTGGCTGGTTTAAGTGGCCACTTTACACACTGTGTAACATTCACCATTTTGCCTATGTTTGAACATCCATATTTCTTCAATTGTTCCATTTGTTGATTTTAGTGAAGTTAAAGAGCTGAAACCTTTATTGTTGTGATGAGATTCATCTGACTGAATTATTTCACATACTAGGCAACGCCTGAAAACAAAATTTAAATTTTTACACTTCTTCTTGGACCAGATGGTTTCACTACAATATTTGAGTTTGTCCAAATGTTCGTAGACAAAAGACTGGACTGGGTATTCTCCATCCCTGTTGTAATTTGTTAATCTTAATGACTTCCAAGGGGGTGAAATCCAGTCTTTTGTCTACAAACATTTGGACAAACTTAAATTTGTAAAAAAGTCAAACTGGATGTATGTACTTTTTTGATAATTTATACTTTTTCATAACAACTGTTGTTTTTCCTAAATAAAAATATTTTTTTTTTTTTAAATAAAATATCATCAATGTTATTAAAACGCTTAATTCTGATCTAAATTCGATTTCTTGTTGGTCCAAAGATGACGGCTCAATCTTAAAAAATTCCACCCGATAATTGGTAGACACTGAAAAATCTATTTTCTTAATTTCTCAACCTTTTCTACTTTAGTAATCGACTTAAATGTCATTTCTTTCACAAAAACCGTTGAAAATCTTAGATTTATTATGAACCAACACTTAACGTCACAAGATCAAATAACTGAGGTTAGGAAAAAGTTTTATCACACCCCCCATTCACTGTTAAGACTTCAAAATTTTCTTTAAAACCACAAAAACAAAAAAAATAGTCCCAATCTATTTTATTATCTTTTGTCTGCTTTGCTCTCATTTTCCATCTTGATGCCAATACGAAATTCATAGATTATCTGAAGCGTTTGCAGAATCAAAACATCTAATATTTTCAATCTCGAAAAGTATGACCATGCACTCCTTCGCCGCGAACTCAAATGGTTTTGTTTTTATCAGCGCATAAACTTTCAATCTTGCTCACTTCTTTATAATACTCTTCACAACCCTCGGGCTTCAAAATATCTTGCTGAGAATTTCATTTACCTTTCTGATCATCGTCTTTTGCTTTGCTCTTCTTAGGAGAAAACACTTTCTGTTCCTCAATATCGCACATCATTTTTCAGCTATTCATTTTCCATTCAATGTGCTAGAATTTGGAATGAGCCACCTCTTCATATGAAAAATGCATTTTCTCTGGTCACCTTCAAGAAACGCCTGAAACATTACCATGTATAATCTCAGAATCTTAAACTCCCTGTATTTTACTGTTTTTTAAAAACATATTTTTGCGTTACTATGATTTGCCAAAATGATTTTGGGAGCCATTTTCAACAAGTTGAACACTATAAGAAAATGGGGGTAAAGTTGTGCTAGAGGGGGATTCGAACCACGGTCCTTTAAGCCGTGAGTCCGAGACATTAGCCACGGGACCACAATCAGATTCTATTTTTATCCCTTTTCTTTCCCTGGTCCCTCTTTCTCTCTCTTTCCAAACTTCTTATCTTCATTCTTATCCAAATTAAAAACAGCTGCTATTTTTAATTAATTAGATTTTTTTGTGTATGTATCTTTTTGATACATAATATATTTTCGTTTTTCAGCACACATTTTTGACCAACTCTTCTTTTGACCAGTCGGTTTTTCATTGGATGAAAGATATTGCTTTTAGCAATAAGTTCGCCATAGAACTAATTCTTTGTGCTTGAAGTTTTAAATAAATATTTCTTTTGAAAAGTGTTTATTACAGTGCAATATTTTATAGGGACCGGCACCCAAAGCGTAAAGCCAGTTATCATGTTATCTTCATGTAAAAAAAAACATTGAGACACGCTGACTTCAATATAATAATATTTTGTCGGCCTCGTGGTGTAATGGTCAGGGCGTTTGCCTACCATGCAAGAGGTCTCGGGTTAGATTTCCGAAATTGTTGGTATGAGTTTATTTTAAATATAAAAGTTTCATGTAGTTATTTCGAACATTCCACAAAAAAATCTCCAATTCATAATAAATATAATAATAAATCACAAGTGATAATTGACAATAATGTAAGAATTATAATATAAAAATGTGTAAAAAGAAAAATTATTAGTTAGAAAGTACTTTCCTAAGAGAAAACCCACTGTTGTGAAATATGTTGACATCCGAGGTGATGCGATTAAGTAGCAAGATTGCTTTACTAACCAGCATAACCATTGTCAGATTGGTTCAGCATCGTAGTAGGTAAAACATTTGATGCTGTTTTTGTCGAAGATAGTTATCAGGTACAAACAGACCTACACCCATCAGAATTTTCGAGTTATGCATGCGACCACCAATCACCTGGAAGAAGTGAACACCTAAATAAACGCCCCTCCTCCCCCATAGTGACTGATAGCCGAGCATCCCCAGTGAGAAGTATTTATTTAAAAGGGTGTTTTTACACTAGAATATTTCATAGTCCCTCGACTGGTACTTAACTCGAAAGACTGATCATCTAACCGTCAGGTAACAACATCGATCAAGATACGCTGAGATTCGTGTACCAATCCAGTGTCTTATGCACCATTACGTGCAGAAAAGGAACGATGATGATGATGACATCAATATACCTATACAGTGTCCTATGCACCATTACAAAGGTGCGAAAAAGGGAATGATTTAGATGACTGTAACACGAAGCAGAATAGAATGTAAAAAATATTAAAATTAAAGGTAAATAAATTTGTGCCTAGCACATAACATAAGTTTTTTTTTAGTAATGCAAAAGTGGTCAATCTTGCTGTTTTTTAAACAGTAATTTTAAACAAATACTAAAATATTATATTTAAAAATAAAAATAATAATAATAGAAACAGCATTGTTTTCCGTGGCAGATAAAAAATCTGCAATTTTAAATTCGTCCAAATCGTTTCCTTAAATCACTTATAAACATAGCAAATCTGTTCATTTGAAAACAACACAGAATGGGGTAAATTGACACCCCTTTGGGTGGGGGTGGGAAGTGATGGCCCCATGAAGAGGGGCTGAAGCGTGTTTACACATAATTATTCCGCATCGCGACATCTTTTCCTACCTACAAACTCCGTATTCCGACACACGCATAGTGTCTGGGATAAAGTGGAGACTTATCTGAAATAATCTTGTTTGAGTTTAAATTAAGAACGTTTTATTCTCTTTAAAAACATTTTACCGCTTTGTTTAATTGCAAAAACGAATTGATACAACAATTAACAAGAGGATCATATAAAAAAAAACGCTTTCAAACGTGTATCTTTGCAGATTTTCCCGATAATGTTTTTTAAAAAAATATTTAAGACGTAGAGTATGTAAATTTTTGCTTATATTCTACCCCTTTGCAGCTGTGTATTAGTATAGAAACACATATATTTTTAAGTTTTTCTAACTGGGTATATTGATTAATTAAAAAGTTAAAAAATATTTTATGTATCATATTTATATTCTTACTAGATATATGTAGAAATATGTATTTTAATGTACCAAATGCTATATTTCATTTCTTACTTTATATATTTGATCTTTTAACTATACTTGTAAAAGCCCTCCGGGCGTTTATGTGAATTAAATAAATACACAATTCAGGGTTAAAAACAAAAGGAAATAGTTTATTTATGAATGCGTCTGTCTGTGTCCGGGCAGATGAAGAATACAGTTTTGTGTGTGAAATAAAACCAAAATCCCCGACAAATATTTAACACTCGACGATTGCTTTCAGGTAACATTATAGAAAAAGGAAATTGATTGGGGGTAAGTCCTTCTCAAAGTGCCAGGGAAGGAACATATTGATTAAAAAGGTGCTGTAATTCATGTTCCCGAACTGGCATCTGAAGCGTTATGCTAAAACCCTTACCTTTATAAACAGAGGATCGGATAACGCTGCATTTGATGTACCAATTTAGTGCCCTATGCACCGTTGAGTGCGGATTGGTAATGATAATAATGATGAATATGGTGATACTGGTTTTTACTTTCGGCTTCACTTGCATGGTGTTATCGAGAAATTAGGTAATTAATTAGTTTTGTCGTTTATCAAAAAATATTTTAATGTTACTTTTATTTTCTACATTTGATTATGCTTGATTCTTAATTTATAAATTTAAAATTTTTTTTTACATTGTATTTTTTTTAATACCTTGTTTTTCTGGAATGGAATTTTATTGTATCACATGTCATTATTATTTAATTTAATTAATTTTAGTTGGTATATTGAATTGTCAATTATTAAGACTTGACACGGGCATAGCCTAAAAAGCCCTCATAACAATATTTTGAGTTTGTCCAAATTTTTGTAGACAAGGACTGGATTCAACTCCCTGGGGAGCTGTTTATATTAACATATTACAACAGAGATGAAGAACATTTAAGAAAAGGTAATATATAAGTCTAGGCATTTACAGGTCTTATGACCTGTCAATTGCTGGTTTAAGTGGCCTCAGTGGCTTAAGTGGCCTAAGTGGCTTAAGTGGTTTAAGTGTAGGTGAAATAATTCAATTAGATGAATCTCACCTGCATAAATAAAGATTTTAGCTCTTTAACTTCACAAACATCAACAGATGAAAGAATTGAAGGAATATATATGTTCAAATATAGGCAGAATGGTGAATGTTACACAGTGTGTAAAGTGGCCACTTAAACTAGCCATTGACAGGTCATAAGCCCTGTAGATGCCTAGACTTCTATATTACCTTTTCTTAAATGTTCTTCATCTCTGTTGTAATATGTTAAGCCTTAATAAGTTCATTTATATTTAAACAAGTTTTATTTTGAATGAATAAATAAATAAAATAAATAAATTTTCCTCTTATATAAATAAAAAACGCTCTTACACTACCGGGGGATAAACAAGGTGAAAAAACCCTGAATTCAAGAATAGAATTTTTAGATTCAAGATCCAAAATATTTAAATGTATTTTCCGATGATTGTAAAACCATGACTCGGATTCAATTAAATAAATTTATAAAAAAATGGGTTGTATGTTTATCTAAGTAATTTTTTCAACTCTGCCCATGGCAGAGTTGAAAGAATTACTTGAATATGTTGGTAAATAATAGTAACCGGATTTTTTAAACACAGATTTTTGTGTTCTACCCCGTACCGTGTAAACAAAATATTCCTAAAAAAATAACAGTAGTGATTTGTTTTCAATGAAATAAAAAATAAAATTGTTTACTTTGAATTATAATATGTCAATTTTATTTTAAAAATTAACATGGAAAATTATTTACAATTTTTTAAGCCAATCAACAGGCTAATGAGAGTTTTAATAGATTGGCATTAATGATATATAAAACGACGGAATAACAATTTTGGAATCTATTGAAATATAAAATGGGTAAAGTCATAGCATGATCTAGGCAGACATGGCAAGTGTGTCATTTCATGTCAGGAGTGATAACACCGCTTACTTCTTGAATGCTTGCCTTTGCTGTAGGAAATCGACATTACTGCAAGTGACATTTTGTTAACTGTTTTAAGGATCCTTGGCAGAGGGGAAGATAATCCGACGCTGCTGGTTCAAAAATTTTCTATCAATATGTGGTACAAGAAATAATGACAACATCTTGTTGAGTTTTTTCTTATATTACGTACATAGCATACAAATATGACAAAAAAATATAAAATATTTTTTTTTTTAAATCCCACATAGGCATAGCCTGTGCATGGCACGTATGTATAATTGTTTTTATTCATCACCTTCATATATTATATTATTATACGTCCAGTCAGTAAAAAAGGGACGCAATATAGTGAATTCCAAAAACTAGTATAATTTATATTACTATTACGCAGTGTTAAACTAATGCTTAGTAAAATTTTATTTATTTATTTTAGTATTATTTTGAAACCGTGTAGTAGAGGTTCCGGTGTATAGATAATTAAAGTTGTAAAACAAATACACTGGTAGGTGGTCATGTTATATTATTATTTTAAATATAAAAAATGTCTGCCTCAAAATAGATTGCACCTAATTAGGCAGACTGCACACAATCCAGAGAAATCAGTAATAACAAAATTGTAGTCGATTATGTTAATTGTTATGTTAATGTAAAACAAGGGGCTTGAACTAACATCTTGCTGGAGGGTGTGATTCTATAAAATGCTGCGAACGCCGAGTTGCATTCCATCGGCAACACTACTGACTAGTCCAACTCGTTAACGTCTACGTCACGGACCGTAGGCATTGGGATCACAACAGATAACAAGATGCCTAAAGGCGATTTTTCAGCGCTTCAAACCCAAAACCAACCAGCTTAGAAAATTAATGAATTTTAAAATATAAAAAAAAAATATGCGTCGATCTATTTTAATTTATTTTAGAAAACTAAATTTCTGGAGGCATTATTCTTCCCATTTCGTGCTGTGACTATTTCTGAAAATTGAGAAATGCCATTTTTGTGATCGACACTATTTTCAGAATGTAATTATAATAGTGTTTTGTATAAAAGCGGCCTGGCTGTTTTCAGCAAAACATAGGATTGATCTCCCTTTATCCGATGACAACAATATCGTTTTTTTTTTCAAAATTGTCGACTGCCTGCTTTCTGTGTAACTACGCCTAATTGACGTGGAAGGAAGTGAGAGTGGTGGCTAGCGATTTGGTTTCCCGGAGGAGTCTGGTGATGTCCAAAATTTGGAAAGAAAGGGCAAAAAAGTAAATTGGATTGCAGATTAGAAGGTTTTGATTGTTTTTTTAATGACGTGTTATATATGTAAATGTTTATAAATGTAAATGATTGTTTGACGCAGTACGTTTCCCTCTGCCATATCTTTATTCAGATACAGAATATTTCATGCATTTCCCAGGGGAACTCTCAATACAGATTACCCACTTGATTAGACGTGTCATATTAATGTAGCTTTTGCGAGCAATAATGGTTGAAAGAAAATGTCTTAAGTGGTACAAGTTCAAAAATTTATCACAAATCTTCTTAAGAACAAAAAAAAACTAATTTCGACCTACATTTCAACAAATATGAAGTGGATTTAGGAAGAAATATGGAAATCAAGACGTTTTCTGGGAAGTTTATGTTTGAAGCAATGACCGACTAATTTTCCATCTAAAAAATGAATGAACTGCCGAGGTATTTATTTTGAGATAAATCACCACAAAACATTTGATTTGCTGTCAATATTAATATTCTTATATGATACATAAGCTTACAAAATACAAAAATAACAGCCTCATCCTAATAAAGTTAAATAAGAAAATCATCGACCGAATTTGTTTTTTTTTTTTTTTTTAAAACAAAGTTATTTTATTTCTCGAAAATATTAAAAATAACAATATTATCAGTTAGAAAACACGTTAGCAAATATAATGAAATAATTATTATTTGTTTATCCGCAACCGGTGGTACATAGGGTAATGCATCGGTACTCTAATATTGCAATATAAACAACCTTTAAAATCATTATTTTACATCCTATAGCCAGGAATCGATCCCGACGCCTCTCACATGGTGGACAACTGAGCTGACCACTACACTACTAGGTGTTTCTACGTATCTCCACTCCATTTACTTTAAGGGATTTTAACAAAAATGGGGGAATAAAAATAATCCATAATAATAGTTTCCATTTTCGAGGATTTGACCTGAAATTTCCATTGAGTCTATTTAACACGCGTAACTGTATTCTTCATCAGTTTGGACACTGAAGTATACAAATCTATTTAATTTACTAGTTATTTGTTGTCGCTTTGGTAAGATTTCAATTAATGATTGACAGTTTTTTTTTAAATTTGGACAAAGAAACAGTCGTGTTCAGTCGGCTGGTCGGCAAATTAAATTTATTTTAGGGATTAAAAATAAAATATGTAAGTGGCCAAAATATTTTTTCTGGATTTTAAATGAAATAAGTCGGTCTGTATCTTAATTATTTTTTAGAAATTTTAACCTGATACTTAATTATAAATACACATCAAATAGTAATAAAAATAGGATCCCAAATGGATAATTTAATGCCAGAAAAATGTATTTTTGAATAGATAGCTAACAGTGAATAAAATGGTCTAAAAAACTAGCTGATAGCAGGTGATGACCCCTGTAAATACCTAAACTTCCGTAAACCGTGGTAAAAATTTCTCTTTTTCAGTTGAAATATCATATATCGTGAGCTTACAGCGAAAAATGGCTAAGTAAAAATTTTCGATTCTGAAATTTTTTACGAAGTTTAAGTACTAGTAGGTATCTTTCACTGTAAAAAATCTAGTACACTTATAATATTTGAGTATGTCCGAATGTTTGGATACAAACTCAAATATTGTAATAAAACCGTCTGGATTAAGAAGAAGTTTAAAATTAGGGAATTGTTTTCAGTCGTTGCCTAGTATGAAAAATAATTTAGTCGGATGGATCTCTTTACATCAATAAAGGTTTCAGCTCTTTAACTTCTCTTAAATAAAAAAATAGAAGAATTGAAGAAATATGGATGTACAAACAAAGGCAAAATGGTGAATGTTACACAGCGTGTGAAGTGGCCACTTAAACCAGCCAATGACTTCCATATTCCTTTATTTAAGGTATTCTCCATCCCTGTTGTCATTTATTAGTCTAGTTTATTTATATTTCAAAGTTTTTTACATACTTGATAACTGAATATTGAACAAGTCAGTTTACAAATATCTGGTCAAAGAAATATAGACAACATTGAAACCCTTCTTACTAACATTATATATTCCTAATTTTTCAAAATAATTTTTACTAATTTTTTTCTTACATAACATAGCATACAAATATAACAAAACAGAATAAAATAATAAGAAAAAAAATCCCACATATGCATAGCCTGTGCACACGTATACATAATTTAATCAGTTTTACGTTACAGTACGTACATCTATAAAAAATAAAAGGGATAAATATTTGTAAATAAGAGACAAATAATAAACAAAAAAAAAAACAAATGGAAACTCAATATTTCTTAAAAATTTGTATCTCTTAGTTATCCCTGTAATTTATTTACAATAACTTTACTGTTTAGACAGTAAAGTTTCTCTAGAGATAGTGGACAAAACATAGTGAGGGTTGTATATATTTTTTCATCTTAGTAATGCTTATGAAAGGCATCGTAGTAAAATGTTATTGTAGTAATATTAATATTATTGGTAATTTTTGTCTTCAGAAAGATTGTGATATCGTCATGTAAAGTATGGTTGAAGGTTTTCTATGCATAATATACGAGTATCTCGGTAAATAGAAGAGGATGATTTATTTGGTTCATTTTTTTATGAGTAGTATTTTTTTTCAGTGTTTTTACTGAATTCAGTAAAATACTCAATTTACGAAAACAAAAATAAATCATTTGTTTTTTGCAATCCACCTTTAAGTCGAGGCAAGGAAGTATCCGGAAAAAGTCAATGGTTCCTTTATGTTGTGGAATATTATCAGCAATTCGGATTTTTCAAATAAGCTAATTTTTATCTTTTATCATAAGTAAATTTTTATTTCTTGTCCATATGAACAAATAACCGCATCATAAGTGATTTTGACAAGCCAGAACAGTTGTTTATTTGCTGGAGTTAGCTTATTATTTATATATATTTGTTTCCTAGATTCACTGTATTCTAAGTCCTAAGCAGTTATATATCCTTTAACGCTTCGAACTATGTAAAGCAAAAGAAACTCAAAATCAAATGCGTGCCAAATAACGAAACGTTGAGTTTGTATCTATGTAAAAACTTCAATATTGATTTCATAAAAATCAAGAGTTCTGAGTTCGGCTAGTTTTCGTTTTACGCTCACGATATGTTATATTTTATTTACGGAATATGTTGAACTGAACGTCTAGTCTGCTTGTAAATCACAATTTCAAATGTTTCATTTCAAGATCCGTTATTCCACTGTCTATGAGTCTCCTTACTCCGAAAGGAAAGATATTTCCTCAGCGGAATTGAACCAAAATGACAAATTTCCCTGTATGTGATTTGGGGAGCGAGCATCTTGCCAGCGATTCTGACCCCTATTCTATTAAGGAATAAGGGTCCCTGGAATGGGCAATTCCGCGATAATGTATGGACCAGTCTTCACGTATAGCGGAACAAATGGTACTGCAGTGATGCTGTTACGGGCGCTGATCTGAAGTTCCTTAACCTTAAGAGAACAGAAGACTAAATCCGAGATGGAAATAAACTCTTCATCTCTTTTATAATATTTGGCCATTTTAAGGCGAAAAAAAAACAGTTATTGTAAATTGTTAAAGAACGTTATTGTAAAACAACAGTTATTGTAAATTGTTCGGGATTAAGACAAGAAAGAGAGATAAAAAGATTTAATATTATAATGTCTACTAAGTTACATATTGCATTTTTTGTGTCAATTTTAAATCTGACAGAGGGATGTTTGTGTAGCCTTTGTCTTTAAATTTTGTATTGTACACTGAAAGAGTCAAACGATTTTTTTTACATACATTGTTTTACTTATTGGTACATGAAACAGGTGGTGCCGTCTACAAATCCTTTTTTTAATAAAAAAACATTAACATATTACAAGGTAAATAAAATTTTAGAGAAGGAAATACAGTAGTCAATACATCTACAGAGCTTATGACTGTCTGTCATTGGCTGGTTTAAGTGGCCACTTTCAACACAGTGTTATATTACCATTCTGCCTTTACTTAAACATTTGTATTCCTTCAATTCTTCAATCTGTTGATGTTTGCAAATAAAAAAAAAATCCGCCATTGCCTTGTGTGTAGGTGAAATATCTGATGAATCTCTCGCATAAATAAAGGTTTCAGCTCTTTAATTTCACAAACATCAACAAATGGAAGAATTGAAGGAATATAGATGTTCAAATATATACAGAATGGTGAATGTTATTCAGTGTGTAGGGTGGCCACTTAAGCCAGCCATTGAAAGGTCATAAGCTCTGTTCTTCATCTGTCTTAACATGTTAATATTAACAGTTCCCTAGGGGGTTGAATCTAGACATTGTCAACAAAAATTTGACCAGACTCAAAATCTTGTTTCTAAAAAAAAATTTAAATTTACCGGGCCATTTTCAATGAGTTTTAAATAACTCACGATTGAAAATAGAAATCGATTTGTGATAAAGTGGGGTGCTAACCTCGGAGCTTTGATCTACGAGTCCACGACACTAGACACGGGACCATAACCGGATTCAATATGAA
This sequence comes from Micrasema longulum, assembly GCF_059751315.1. Lineage (NCBI taxonomy): Eukaryota > Metazoa > Arthropoda > Insecta > Trichoptera > Brachycentridae > Micrasema > Micrasema longulum. Next base: position 74,797 of record NW_028278584.1, read on the forward strand.
TGAGATTTTTTTTTTGTTTTTTTTTTTTAAAGAATATCCCACGAAGCCTTTATTTTGAGGCTTGTCAGCTGGTAGAATTGAAGGGATATAGAAGAAGGTAATGAAAAATACACCACAACACCCAGACCAATTGAGAAAAAAATCTTTCTTGGATAATTTTTCTTGCAACTGGCGGGAATCGAACCCGCGACGCCAGTTTCACTCCAGAAGTACATAATATATTATGTACTTCTTTGGATTAAAAAGAGAAGGAAATGAATTTTTCACTGACTGGGATTAAATTGATTAGACATGATCAATTTGCCGAAATGATTACAAAACGTTTTAAAAGCCTTGACGTTCTTTTTGGAAGCCACCAGATCTGAATATCCGACAGGATCTATAACAGGGCAACCTTCGACACCTGAAACAACGAACCTACGTAAAATGTTAATACATTTAAATAAATAAATATAATAAAATAAATCTTATTTAAAGATAACACGAACAAGTTTGATCCATATTGTTTTTTTTTACCCCGGCCGGTCATAAATTTTTTAACCCATTTGGTACCATGAGCTGCTTCCGAACAAAGCGCTGGTCATTTTATTCACGTAATAATATTTATTACGCCCAGATTTCGCTGAACGGCAGATCTGGAAAAGGTTAAAATAAGTATGCTACGAGTATTTGCGGTTTTGAAATACAATTGATTTAAACCATGAAAACGTGTATCAATCTTGTTAGTTTCCTATTTTTTTATATTTTTCTGGGTTAATTTGTTTTTGTATGAAGGTTTATATAAAACTTTGACAACGTATAAACATTTAAAATTAAAACAGTCTTCAAAGTGTTGGTACCATAAAAATAAGTATTGTACGAACAATTTTTTAAATCATAATGAAGCAAAATGGTTTTAAAAAATTGTTTTGAATAAAAAAAAATTATTATACCTTTTGTATCTCAAATATTGTATAAAACATTGTTTTTATTTCAGAAAATCAACAGCTACGTTTATCATATATGCAAAACAAAACAAAAAACAAACAAGCCACTAAGAGTTTTTCACAAGTAGCACCACAGATAGTTAAAATCTATTCTCAAACATAAAATAAACAATGATCTAAAATCTTAAAGAAAAAAATGAAAAAAACATTACAAAATTATTAAAGTGTCCTCTTCACTAGGATAACTTGTGCTTAGGAGGACTGTTCACTTACACCGTTCAAAATGTAGTAAACATTGTTTTTATTACGTGAATTGTGTATATAAACCTTCCCTTGTTTTTCCAAATAAATACATAAACATGTTTAGATGCATTTTATTAAAAAAACTGCAAAAATAAATTCTTTGAATATTACCGTAAATATTTAAAAGTTATCAATAAATTAATATTAAATGTAAGTGTCTGTTTTAATAAAAAGAGTCCCACAAAAGTATACCTATAGTAAGTGGGCAATTAATTATAATTTGTAACCAAATATACCAAATAAACGCTGTTATGTAAGACTGAAACTAAAAAAAAATCCGTTTGGCAATTTAATGTCATATAAGTGGTTCAAATAATAAAAAAATAAAAAAAATATTTTAGGAAAATAATAAAAATCTAACAATGTTGAGTATGTCCAAATGCTTGCGGGCTGGCTGGATTTCCTTCCTAGGGAGTTATTAAAATTAAAATTTGTTTCAACAGAGAGAGAAAACATTTTTGAGAAGGGAATATGGAATACTAGGCATTTACAGGGCTTATGACCCGTCATTGGCTGGTTTAAGTGGCCTTAAAATGTTTTTCCTCTCTGTTGATATAAATTTTAATAATAAAAATCTCGCAATAAAAGAACTGTCATTTTTTATTTAAACTAAATTATATTCTCGTTTACTAGATTGTGAACGATTTTTTAAAAATAAGTTATCATTATGATGTAATTTCTTATATTTACATATAAGTTATTAATTTTAAAAATACTTGGTACACTTCCACTTATTTATTTTGACCAATTAGTGCTTAATTAGTCAAAATAAATTTAACATCATTACAATAGAATTTCATCAAGAATTGTCAATAAATACTTTTAATGAAATAAGTTATCATGGATGACAAATATCAGATAATCGACTTACAATTGAAGAATTTTGTTAATATTCCTTGCAATAGTATTCAAATCTATTCAATGTACGAGTGTGTCTGTAATTCTGTATTCTACCTGTAACCTAGACACATTATTACGGAATGTATCTACACCTGCATAGCGTTGGTAAGATGCAGTTCAATACCAGGAAAAATGCAGGGTGCATCAACCCATCAACTGAAACCAACCCTTTATGGGATAAAAGCGGAAGAGGTTTATGGTTTACTTAAATTTTGAAGCGACATATTTACAGGTTAAATAACTATATGGTTATAAACATAAAAAATTTCAACAAAAAATATTATAGAAAATATCATTTACTTAAAAAAACTTAGAAGTGAAGCATAAGAAAATGTTTTACAAGGAGATGTTTTGCACTTTTTAAACAAATTATTCCAAATTAAGTACGTTGATTTTTATTGATATTTAAATTAATTTCAGCTACAGAATAATATTTTTGAAACATGAAAAACAGTTAAAAAATAAAGGATAAATTAATTTGGCTTAAGACTTAATTGCGAATATTTCAAATCTTCGTTGCACATAATATATATGTAGATAGGAACAAGAATCCCAACCGTCCATGCCCTCTGTAGCTGCAATACGTGGTGGGATATTTATTTATTGTACAGCGCCCTTGAGGTGATTTTCACATGACCAGCGCTTTATTTATTATTCAAATATGCAAACACATACATACTAAATTAAATGAAATTAATTAAACGCACTCCCGAAAAACATAATACATGAAAAATTAAGGCCATATTTTTTTTTTATTGCATAGTTTTTGATTTTTATCAATAAAAACCATTTTTCAGGATAAAGGGTACATACAGATATTAAACGTGACAATTACAATGCTAATGATGAAAGAAGAATATATTATTTTACTTGAAAACAGTTTTTGATAATTTGTTATTATTTAACGGAAATACGAACAAAAATGTAAGTAATGAAATGAAGTGAAAGAGAGAAAATGTCATTTAAAAATAAATATATTTTTATTTCTTTAGAAATAAAGTTCACAAAATGTCATTTTGTATCTGCTTATATAATTTATAGAAGGAAAATGAATCAAGTAATAATACATCAAAAAACCCTTTGATAAAAACCAATCCGCCACTCGAAAAAAATATATTTCAATATCCCTAAACAATTGGTACCTACAAATAACATTTCCGCAAATCCAAGATCATCCCTGACCCAAGATCCACGCAGAATCCTTTACATCCCTTTGCTCAAAACTTTACTCGGGAAGGTATTGAATAAAAATAAGTTTCACCCCCGATCTGCTAAGGGTGGTTTCCGTTCATATATCTGTTTGTTTTGATCTCAACAATAAGTTTTTGTTTGCCAGCGGATATATTGCAATCCAGAGAACTCCTTGTGATACTCGAAACTGCGGTTTACCTTTATTTTTAAGATTTCCAAATGAGTTTCTCAGTACGGCGACTGAGATTACGTAGAGGTAAAATATTACGATTTTGGCGAATAAGATTTTCCGTCAATAAAATGTTCTGTTTTTTTAGTTATCGACTAACAAAATTGCTCATATATATTTTTATTTTTGAAAAATGATAGTCACATCTAAAATAATACGAAACAAACCTGAATATAATAAAACACATTAGTAGCTATCATGCGCCATTGTTCTTGGACTTTGCAACAATGGTGATTTGACTCGTAAAGGTAATAATCCAAAATCGGTGATCAAACTAGACATGATCCAGATAAATCTATTATCTAAAAAGTATATGTAGTAGATAGAAAAATATTACTTTTGTTAATAAACCATGATTATTTTTATTTTTATTATTATTATTAAAACATCCCATTTTAAAGATAAACAATAATAATTTTTTAGAGTAATTTAGCCTTGTACATGACACGTAAAACTACTAAATTCAGGGGTCAAAATATACTTAAAAAAATTAAATAGACACCCAAGTTGAAAAGAATAGGGTTTCTTCACAAATAAACATTAAAAAAAATAACCCAATATTTAATTTAAAAAAAAAGTTAAATAATAGTTATGTACCATCGAATTTTCTTTTATTTGTAAAGAACCATGTAAATTAAAAATAAAAAAATTGGGATAGAGTGAAGTTAGAATCATGGATTTTCTGATGTGGAGTCCGAGATTCACACTTTTATTTAAGAAATTATAAAAAAGGTAGAAAACAATTCTGTAAAGACGTCAGTTCCCATAATTTATTTTTGTAAATGAAATATCATTAAATTATAATAGAAAAAATGAGTATGTAAATTGTTAAATCCCACTTTTATTTATATGCTTTACCAGCGTAAAAATTATAAATAAAATGAAATAAAATCATACTTTTTTTAAAATATAGTTAAAATGCAGTTCTACCTGAAAATAACATTTAAAAACTCAATCTATTAAAATATAATTGATTTAAGAATAAAAAAAATTAAAATAGTTATTAATCATTTAAAAATTGTTTTTTTTTTTAATTTTCATTAATACGAGTAAATAATGTCTTTACTATAGTTAAAATAATATATTCTACCAATAGTTAGAGGGCTAAAAAATTTCTTTTTAAAACTTGTAAGAAAGAGAGTATATTTTTATTTACTTGTACATTTTTTTATTTAACCAGGCATGATTAAAAATGCTTAGTTATTAAAAATTTTAGAGCATTTCCACATACTAAATAAAGACATTTTTTTATGGATTCTAATATATAATACAATTTTTGTTAGGTGTTTGTCTAGAAACTTCTAAATATCTGTGTTGATTTTGTATACAATTTAAAAAATAGAGTTATCAGAATAAAGGAAATTTTCATATCGGTTAAAACAAAGCAGCGCTTTCTGATACAGCGGCAGAAGAAACGAAAGATTTGTTATTTTTCAATTTATCCGCGCGATAAATTGAGCATTTAGTAGAATGAATGCGGACAATCGAATTATGCTAAGTTCCCTTCGGAATAAAAGAACTCGTCTTCAAGTGCCATCTCGGAATAATATTTGTAAATTCCTCTTGCGCATAAAATAAACCTTTTCGAATGAGATGATCAAGATTAGTCTCCGAATTGGAAGGACGAAGAACCCCATCCGAGTGAGGATCATGGATTTAAAAATGAAATAGTAATAGATGGAATACCGACAGGGTTGGAACTGGAATATGGGTCGAATATTTTTTTATACAATATTTCATTTACAGTTTTGAAATGAGCATTTTTTAGAAAACAATTAATTGTGAAGAAAGAATGTGCATGAAGAAAGAATGTGAGTATTGTGAATGAAGAAAGTTTTCATAATTTCTTTTTTTACATACCTTCATAATTTTATGAATAAATGTTGTAGTAAAAATAAAAAAGAACATCTCTTTTAAATATTCTAACGATAAGATGTATATAACAAGAGATAAAAAGAACAGAAATATGAAGAAAAATGATTTATTTTAAATTATGGGTGTCCCACACCCAGTTCATTCACTGTGTAGTGTAAAATAGTTTCATTGGCCCGGGTTATTGGCCCAGGTTGCCCGGCTGCATTCCACCGGCAGCACTACTGACTAGTCCAACTCGTTAACGTCCACGTCGCGGACCCTGGGCAATGGAGTCACACTCATAACGGTGTGATCACAGCGGATCTCAAAGTGGAACGGAAGGTCGATTGATGCCTGTCAATAGTCCGGCCTCTCCTGTATGAGTTTTTACCACCAAATCCTCTCACTATAGTAAGAGAAATTAGAAGGAACATACATTTTGCAGTAATAAAAGCTTTGTACATAATAAGCAAGGCAAAAAAAGGCAACTCGTTAATTAAAAAAATATATATATCACAGCGGGTAAACGAGAGGATGAAAGGCGAGTTTCTAAGGCCTCAAAACCAAAAACATCCAGCAAAGGGAAAGTAACCTCGGCGAATATTCCAACAGAGAAGGCAATGGGAAACCACTCTGGTCATCTTTCCCTAGGAATCACTATGGCGAATATATCCAATAAGCAGTTTGCCTGGCTTCGGAGGTGCTTTCGCTGTAGTGATCGTCAACGTCAAGGGGACCTGACAAGGCACCGCAAGAAGAAGAAGGTCCTGGTAAATAAAAGTAAATTATCACAGTTTGTACCACCATTCGTATAATTGCTATATGTTCATAAAGAAAATTGACGAAATCCGATATAAGCTTTCCACACAATTTGCCAAACTCACAGTTAAAAGAAGTAATGAAAGCAATTTATTTAAATTTCAAAAGTAACTCGTTTTTTGACCGAAACCAATTGGAAGACGCAGTCTTTAAAACGGTTTTCAGATAAATGGAAGGGGAACTTTCGCTGTATAATTTTGTATTATTGTGTTGATTTGAATAAATAATAAAAAATAAATCAATTGAACAACAATTATGTTTTTTTTCATTACCAGGAAATTTGGCATGCTGGCGCCAGCCGCGGCCCTGGCGGCAAGAGTAAGTGCGGCCGTCGCAGGCCCCATCTAGCGGCGGTCTGTAATCCTAAGCCGATTGGTGTTCGCCTCTCCGCCTGTAAATAAACCGAACCATTTGAATACTGCCGCTGTAACTAGACTGGGAAATAAAACTGCAAAAATTACAAATAAATATACAATTACCTCAAGCGTATACCAATTTAAACATAACAACCGGAGATTTCAGAGAAAATATTTTTTAAAAATAACTACCACCTTGATACTTCTTTTATTGATAATATTATAATTAAGAAACATAAAACATTGACACTTGATCTATTTAAAACGGGATATATTTAAATTGGGAACACTTAAAAAACTCTAATAACGAAATTCTCCAAGCCACTGCAGGGTGGATCCATTCACCGTTGTTCGAGCAATGGCGCGATATGTTAAGACCACCATAAGTGCTGCAATATAAAATTTTATTTTATGTTTACATTTATGTTTATTGTTATATTTATGTAAATTGTTAAATTTTTGTTTATATTTATAATTATGTTCATGTTTATAAGATAGAATTGGCTCTGCACTTTATAGCCATTTTACTGGAATAAAAAAAATTAATAATAGTAATAATAAATTTCACCACTCGGTATGGCAGTAAAAAAAAAAGTTAAAGGTAGTTTTGTATAAATTATAATATACCAATTTATTGTTTTTTTTATATTAAACTTTTTTATTTTATTTTTATATGAACAAATAACTTCATTATTGAAGTTCTAAAATAATCATCCTAAATATTTACATATTAAATATGAAAAATAATCATCCTTAATATTTACTTATTACACATACATGCATGTAATCATATATGTGTGTGTATATAAGTACTTACATATACAGGTTGTTCTTAAAACCCCGTCACATCCGTAACCACGATGATCACCACGGGCAAGAAGACATTTTAGCATATTTAAAAAAATATTTTGAACAAGGAAAACTTTAAAAAATAAAATATTTATGGTTGCTTTAAAATTATTTTAATGTGCCAATATGTCTTTTTGCTCATACTGATGATCATGGTTTCGGATGTGACAGGGTTTAATAAACACCCTGTATATTTATATATACATATATGTAAATATGTTTGTTTTTTATTGTTTTCTTGTAATTTTTACATATTTTTAAATTTGGATTTTAGGCCGGAGCGTTTTTAACAATAATATAATTTTTTTTAACGATCGATAAGGGGTTGGTAGGTTTCTTCATTAGTGTTTAAAAAGTAAAAAAAACAAATAATTTTTGATAATCATTCTTCAATAAGTCCACTTTATATTCAATACACATACATACAATTCTCACACACCCATACACATATAACACACACTCTCACATAATATATAAATACTCACCCTTACATGTACCTACAATAATAACACTGATTCACTAGAACAAGTACTTGGGAAAAAATATTATTATGTCATAGTAAAAGTTATCATCATAATGAAGACACATTTTATATACTCGTATATATTTCTACCGGCATATTGAACCCATTGTATAAATTCTATAATGCGTTTTTTTTGCTAGAAAAATAAAATTACATAAAAAAATGTACATAAATATACAAGTAGACGTAATCCTGAATATTAAGCTGCAAAAAACATACATTGATATCTTTGGAAACTCGTTAAGTGCATTAAACCTTCAATATAATGTGTGGAAAAAACCCCCTCAAGTCATTGTATGGTAACCTGATATTAGTAAATGATTGCCTGATAATCGCTGTCTCTTTTCATATTATTAAAATTATATTTATGTCTTGCTAAGTGATCTAATTAAATAACATCTCCTCAAATGAATGTTTTATAATGGTCGGGTTGTGGTCCTGTGGCTAGTGTCTTGGACTCACGGACCAAAGGTCCGTGGTTCGAATCCTACTCTACCCCAACTCGATTCCATTTTCTAATAGTGAGTTATTTACAACTCGTTGAAAATGGCCCTCAAAATTAAATATTTGGGTAAATCATAAGAACGCAAGTATTTCTTTTAAAAAAAAAATTAAATAAAATGAACATTTGTCTCTGGAAATAAATTTTGTATTTTGTCATTTTCGGAGATCTTGACGGAAAAAAATATTTGACTAAAAATAATCTTTAGATTAAGGGAGCTGTTTATATTAACATATTGCAACATACATTAAGAACATGTTAGAGAAGGTAATATATAAGTCTAGGCATCTACAAGGTTTATGACCTGTCGTTGGCTGGTTGAAGTTGCCACTTTATATACAGTTTAACATTCACCATTCTGACATATTTAAACATATATATTCCTTAAATTATTTCATATGTTTATGTTTGAGAAGTTAAAGATCTGAAACCTTTATGAAAGAGGGTAAGATTCATCTGATTGCATTATTTCACCCAAATACCAGGCAAGACCTGATTTTATAAAAAAATTCTGTACTTCTTAATGGATCAGGTGGATTTATCAAGAATATTTTGACTTCGTCCAAGTTTTTGTAGACAAGGACAGGATACAGCTCCCCGGGGAACTTTTAATACCAATGTATCACAACAAATATGAAAAAAATTTTAGAGAAGATGATATAGAAGTCTGGACATATAAAGCTATGCCTAAACTTCTATATAGCCTTCTCTACAAAAATGTGTTTTCTAAAAATAAGATCGTCAAGTTGTTCGGTAAATTTTTTTGGAAATATATATTATAAAGAAAACAAAATATATATTTTGATAAAAATAAACTACTTTGATCGACGTCACTAGTTCAAGTTAATCAACCAAAGATAAAAGAGTTATGGAAGAATTCCAGTTAATGGTAGTCCAACGGACCAATCGGCAAAACTGACCGAGAAGAAGCGGAAGAGAACTTGAAACGTCACAACCGCAGTAACTTCATAAATATAACATTTTAAAAATCATTGTGCTTATAATACGATTTACATTTTTGTTTTTTTTTGGCGTAGTTTAATAGTCTATTTTTTTTTTAAAAAACCAAAAAAAAACACTGAACTTCTTCATTTACACAATTAAACGTTAAGATAATGACGAAATACTGGATCCTTTATTTATAATTATCATTTTTGTTTTTATTGAAAAACAAAAATCGTGAAATTCAAAATATTTAAATTTATTACGAGAGTTTATTTTTCTCTATTTTCGAAGCTTGTATTTTTCCTTCGTTCGGAGTGATTAGTCGTGAAATGTAATTACAAACCCTGCAACCCTCATTGCAGATGACAATTTCCTGTCAATAAAAAAACCCAATCAAATACTAATTGACGAGGAAATAGAAGAGTCACAAATATTTTCAACACAATAATTTTATTACACAGTTGTTTCCGGTACAACTTTTGTTGTTGTTAATAAAATTAATAAACGTAATAATCTATTTTAAAAATAAAGCGGAAAAAAACATTTTTTATTTATTTACCTTCTCAAATATTTTATCTAAAAAGGTAATTTAAGAATCCTTCTTAATACATTCGGCCAACTTCAACTAAAAAACGCCGCACTGTTGAGGCATGTAAACTTGTTTTGGCAACAGCTAACTCTCTTCATAAGTCGTCGCTGATCTTTATGGTACTTTTTTTACTATTTTTTAACAAAAAAGTATATTCTTTCTTTGTGGTTTTCTTTTTTTTTCTCTCATTTTTAACATTTTCTCTCTCCGCGAAATAAAATTGAGCCACTTTATTTAAAGAGTTTGATCAGCTAATTCACTGCACTTTAAAAAATGCCAGACTATTCTTTTCTACCTTTGAGTCATTTCGGTATGTTTAGACAATGTAATAACGTAAGAACAAACTTCTATTGAGATATCCATTACTCATTTGTACACATCTAAACTATCACTAAATACCGAAGAAAACAATTGAAAATATCGAAGTCGAAACGTTCTAAAATTTAACAAATTACAACAGGGATAGAAAATACCTTTAAGAAAGGAAAATGGAAGTGTAGGCATTAACAGGGCTTATGCCCTATCATTGGCTGGTTTAAGTGGCCACTTTACAAACTGTGTTACATTCACAATTTTTCCCATGTTCGAACATCCATATTTCTTTAATTTTTCCATTTGTCGATTTTAGTGAAGTTAAGGAGCCCTAACTTCCATATTCCCTATTTAAAGTATTCTCCATCCCTGTTGTGATTTGTTAATCCTTATGACTCCTGAGGGGGTGAAACCTAGTTTTTTATCTACAAACATTTGGACAAACTTAAATATTATTCTAAAATTTGTAATTATACCAACGATACGTCCACGTGCACGATTTGAGTTTAGAGTATCAGTGACAACTTTTAATAGTGTTCCACCACTACCACTACAACTACCATCACGCTTTTTCTCCGTAGAGGTAGGCAGAGAGAATGGACCGCCACACACGTCTATCCTGGCATACATTCCTAGCTTCTTCCACATTCATACATCTAGTCATACATGTCCTTCGGTTCTGTCTGCTTTTGGCATGACCAGACTTAGGATTTTGGTTTATCTGATTATGCCACTTGTCGTCCTCGTCTCACGCTGCCTTTCGTTTTCGCCATATATAATTGTTTTAACATTTTTTTGTCGACCATTCGTTTAACATGATCAAACCATCTCAGAGACTCTTTATCAATCTTATCAATTGTACTTGACTCACTTCAATAGTCTTTTCATAACAAAATCTGAAGTAAATATAAACCAGTATAAAAAAAATTATTTCTCCACGTTTATTGGCACACGGGTGTATGATCAAGATTCCTTACATTTTTTCTTGCACCTTCGAGTGCATATTTGGGTAGAATTATGATGAAATTAATACTTTTCTTATATTGAATATTAAAAATGATATGTGCAATGATCATAACGGTAGGATCATTGCAATGAAATAAAACAGTACTCGTATATCCCCGAGCTTTCGTTGATTGCATTATCATTGCAAAGTAAAACCACGAAGGAAAAAGGAGACAGACCGGATTAAGTGGAAATTTATCATTTTAATATATAAATTCTCATCGCCTCGAATTGCCTCCGCCACATTTTATGACTAAGTATTTTATTGGGGGAAACGCAGGAAATGGGTAATTTCACTGGTTACACAGCCTCTTAGGTATTAAGATTATGGCTAGGCTTAGAATAAATAATAATGTTGGTTTAAGTTCCTTGAATTTGGCCCATTTTATCATTTAGAACATGAAAAAAATGTGTGATATGTCTACACTGGTCACAAGGCAAATCTAAAATATACTTAAGTATAGTTTCTATCTCTGTTTGAACAGTGAAGCATATGGTATAATCGTAATATAGATTATCGATACCAAAAAAGACTACGTATATTTTGTTTTTTACTTCTATTTTGTTGATATATTTATTTTTTCTTTTATGTATACATTATATTGTGTTACTAAATATTTCAAGAGAAAAATCCTTGCAAAAAACTGCTATTGCAGTTTGGCGAGAATTAAATGAATGTTAAAACAATTCTCATGTAATTTTTTTTTTAAATAAGTATAAATTGAGAAAGAAATGAAACTTTATAAAATTCCGTATATAAATGTATATGATTGTATTAAAAGAGTATATTTATGTGTAAAAGTTCATACACTATTTCTGAAAAAGTTGAAGCAGTTTAATTATTTTGAAAAATAAAAGCTACTATTTCCATTTATATGAACCATATTCTCATTTCAGTTTTTGTTGCAATGCATTAAAAAAAACATCATTATTCTCTTTCCGCACCTAATGGTACCTAGGGCTCTGCATTGGTACACCAATCGTAGTGTGTCTTGATCATTTTTGTAACATGGAGTTAAGATATGGTATTTCATAGTGTAAAAACACCTTTTTAAATAAATATTTCATGTCAGCTATGTCGAGAATCAAACCCGAGACCTCTTGCATGGTAAGCAAACGCGCCATGAGAAAAATATTAAGGTTATCAAATTTTATAGTTCAGGTGTCTGTAGCTATCTATAAGACGTCTCTGTTACAAAGAAGAAATTAAAAGAAAAAGAAAGTAAGAAAATAATACTGATAAATAAATGATTTGTCCATGGGTAAGATGACCAAGTATGTCATCCTGAACTGCGTTACCCTACATGTATCACTTTAGCCAGAAACTAAGAGAAACAAAGTTTAGGTAATGCTGAGGAAGTTTTTTAACACGACACATATTTCTTTACGACACTCCAAGAATTAGATTAACTCATGTCAGCAGTTTTATAAAAAATAATATAAGCAAAAGTACGTATATTCAGAGCGATTATGACAAACACCCAATTTACAAAACCCATTTACTTCTACTATCCGACCTGTATGTTTGTACTATTAGCGTTATCTGTATGCGTCAGCGTCGTTTAAACTAAAATATTTCAATGTTCTTACGGTAATAATTGATTGATTGTGACCGGTGTACAATTTTAAACAGTCTTCCCCTGTATAAGTTAAATCAAAATATGCAGCAACAACCGTTCAAGTAAAGTATCGTTTCCTGCAAAAAAATCATGTAAAAATCACAAACCTTATATTTCATTAGATGATGCATTATATATTTTTTTTAGTACTGTAACAAAACAACTGTAAAAATAGCATTCACATTACAAAAAAAGATGCATTAAGTACAAGTATGTTTACATTAATTAAATTATGACTGCACAATTTTTTGTAAGGTGTTTTATTTTAAGGTGTTCGTTATATTTACATAAATGTAAATATACAAAAAAAAATTACACACAGATACTTAAAAAGTAAACAAAATCAAGTTTATTTGATTTCCCAATTTTTCCATGCTTAAAAAGCAAATATTATTTTCCCATTAAATAAATTTGTTCAGTAAGTACACAAAACTTGTAAATATTTATTTAGAAAAGTGGAATTTGTTTTGTCTAGGATATAAAACCCTTCCCGTGTTTACGAATATACGGAGTATGGAGGGATCATTAGGAGGCTCACTCTCAGTAAAATAAATAAACAGAGCCTAACGAGGGGAAAATTAGCGCCTATAGACAATGGACTACGGCCTAGATACTGTACTGGGAAATCTACCCTAAGGACAAGGGCTGCTAAAATGAGGGTTAGTTTTCACAGACTAGATTTATTAAATTTGCAATCATTTGAAACTGTAAAAAAGCGATGCCAAAACGCGCAGATAAAAAGAAATCTTATGAATTCCCAATTCTTTTTTATCCTTATAGATTTTTAAGATAGAAAAATAGAAAACTGTAATTAAAAAATAAATAAATTGTTTTCATTGTTTAAATTACTTATTTTGTCCCTGTCTCGGCAGACAAAGAGCACCGTGTGTAAAATAGAACCAAAATCCTTGACAAGTGTTTTCAATTTGATAGCTACTTTCGGGTAAAACTCATGGAAAAAAATCATCCAGAGATTTCCAATTTTAATTGATTCAATTAATACGTTTATGAAAATTATAAAAATTTATTCAAGGCATACACAACACAATTAAAAAAATGTGGTTTAATTTAAATGTAAAAAAAATGTTAATTTAAAAAAACTCAGTAATTAGAGTAAAAGGCAACTATCTTCTCAGAACTTTCTTTCAGTAACATGAATGATGTCAATATCTGGAGAGATACAGTTGTTTAAAGACATTGTTCTTCTTAAGAGCAGGTTATACAAGCTGGAAGATAAAACAGCTTAAGGTGCCTATGTCTTCGGTAGTTATTAGGAGCATAATAAAAGAATACTCTCCATTACACCTAAGTTGATTGTTATACCATGGATAAACAGTAAAAATACATAAGCAAATATGCATTTCTTCTTTTCTCCAAACTACTGTAGACACATAATAAAGTTTGACTCTTTGCGTAATCGATAAGTAACAAAAATCTTAAAATTATTGACGTTATAATATATCCCGTACAAGAGACAAGAGGGGAGTCTCGAGGATAAGGTAGACAACCCTGCACAGGAATACAGGAATAGGAAGGGAGATAGCTCTATCCTAGGCATGTCACAGTAGACACCTGTAAACTGAAGGTTTCCCCTGTTAGCTCGGAGCAAACAAAATCCCCGCGGATTTGTTTTGTTTAGTGGTAATCGTGTGAACCCATTCTCCTTCATTTCCCACTTACTTCCTCCGCTGTTTGCAATTACTTTTCTTATCCGGGCTACATTTTACTAATATTGAGCTTAAACATTCCCCAAACGGCGCCATTTTACATGTTAATTTGGAGTACGGGGATTTCTACGTCGGTTTGCAGGCAATGGACAAACCAAATTTTGATCAAATATTATATTTTATCAAAAATTTTATTGTCTCAGCATCAGGCATGGAAAAAACATTCACATTCTACCACTTCTTCATAATATTTTTAATTATTCTACTTCATCTGTTTATCTGAGAGAACTTTTCTAACATCTATCACAACACAGACTATTTCTATACCATTTTAATACTCTTTTATCGCTCTAATTTTTTTGCCTCCTCTTCCACATTAGTAGCAGCTCGATAGTGGAATAATCTACCTGCTAATGTTAGAGACGTCCCTTCTTTATTTACATTTAAGTCAAGATTGAAATGTCACTATCTAAATATTTAAGATGTTCTCTTATTTTTCTTCTTTCCTTCCCATCCCTTTTCCTCTCTTTATTGTATTGTGTTAATTTTTTATAAAATTATAAGTTTTGATATGTCCATGTAATTGTAATTTTCTTAAACTGAACGGTTTGGGTAGGTAGGAAAAAATTGCCTTAACGCAATATGCCCGCCCTTATATGTAAATAGATTGTACATGTATTTAAAATGTTAAATAAATATATAAAATAAAATACGTTTTAAAAATAACCCATGTTATTATTATTGGTTTTTTAATATCAAAGAAATACATAAAAATATTTTATTCTATAAAAAAACGGACATTTCCACAATTTATTTCTCAGTTGAAGAATTGTTATTTATTACAGACGTCATTTTATTTCTGAATTCAAAGTGTGGGTGAGATTCGTTCGATTAAATATGATAAAGGTTTTGGCTCTTTTACTTCAAAAAAGTTAATAGATATTAGAGTTGAAAAACTGGGAAAGTTTAAACATGAGCAGAATGGTGAATTTTACACAGTGCGTAAAGTGGCGACTTAAACCAGCTAATGACAGGTCGTAAGCCTTGTAAATGACCAGACTTCCATATTCTCAAAATACAAAAATGTGTTCCCTCTTGGTTGCGACAAAATTAGATCTGAATAATTCCCTAGGGAGGTTATCCAGCCTGTCTGCTAATATTTGGACGTGCTAAAAATGTTGTTGATCATTTCATTTATTTACAGCGCAAATTGTGTTCTTAAAGTAAGTCGCATAAGTCGAGCGTCGACGACAACTCGTTCTGTAAACATAAGATAATAAGGAACTTCAGCCCTACAGGAAATTAATATACAAAAATGTTTAAAAATGACTTTGAACGGCATCACTAATTCATATGAATCAATCAACGATAAGAGAGTTGTGGAAGATTTCCAATTTACTAACCGTCAACGGATCAATTGGCAGAAGTGATCGAGAACAATCCAAAGAGAACTTGAGACGTCACACGTGGAGTAATTTCAGAAACACAAAACTTAAAAAAAATCATAGCGCCGATAATAGGATACATAACAAAATATTTAAAAAAATTATCATAGTTTTTTTAACAAAAAAAACAGTAAACTTCCTCTTTATTGATCAGTCTTTACTTTTGTTCATTTTTTAGGAAACCCATTTTTACGAAATCCAGAAAAAAAGTGTGACAAGAGGTGGTGCTGGGGGTGGTGGTAAGAGAATGTGGAGGGGGAAGAGAGTGGGGGAATTCATGATGTAGCTGGAAGCTGTTTGTTTTGTTGTTTGTTTATCTCCACGTGTGTTGTGTGTCGTCTGATTTGAACAAATAATCAATTGCCTCCTGAAATTTGGAAACATTTTATTATTGATCAAATTTTCTACAGCACAAAAAGTAAATCGAAAAGAAAATCATCACATATGTTTGAAATAATTTGTTTTTTTATACAAGTGATTGTTAATAGTAATTTTCATACATCGAAACATATTTTACAAACCTTTTTTGCGCAATACGCTGCATCCATTTTTGTTTTATGCAATTTTGCATCCGTAGCAGTATTGGGGCATATATATATATATATTTATTTATTTATAACTTCAAGTACAAAGAAAAAAAGCTTTGGCGGACTTATTGCTCTAAACAATATCTTTCAGCCAACAAAAAAACAGACTGGTCAAAAGAAGAAATTGGTCAAAATTTTGTACTCAAAAACCATAAATATATATCAAAAGATACATCCATATGTTAAAATAAAATATTAAAAAAAACTAATTAATTAAAAATAATGACTGTTTTACAATTGGAAGAGAAGGCTTGCACATATTAACACGAATAAAGTTTTAAAAAAAGTAAATTATATTTGATCAGGAATGTGGGATCTGATGAGTTTGGAAGGAGAGAGAAAGAGAAACCAAGGAAAGAAAAAAGGATAAAAAATATATTTGAAAAAAAAGGAGGTTAAAACTTAAGGAGTTCAGGATTCTGGGGATATATAACAATAAAGTAGGTATATAAATAAATTAAAAATCAATATATATGTGCTATTTTCAGTACAATATGTTATCACATGTAACAAAGATTAGTAGCTTTTAAAAAATCTTGTTTAAAGTTTGTAATACTTTCATACATTTATTTTTCCTTTGATGTTACATACTTCATTTTATTGAATTCTTTTTTTTTTAAACATATTAAGTTTTGTTTCATAAAAAACTATCCTAAACAAAGGATGCCCCGTTTTCATTTTCTATTCACTAGTTTTTTAAAGATTCCCTGTTATTAAATATGTTTACCGATATTATGCAATAAATTTATAAAATAAAATAAATATTTATATTTTTACGTATATTCTTAATACTTTAATGTCTCCTGTAATTTAAAACAAGTACGCAGATTATCATATAATACCCCATCAAATGCATATTTGATGTATTTATTGATGCGATATTGAGGGGTTCCGAGATATTTCGACAGGGCAACATTGCAAAGTTTCCAAGTTGCAAGAAAGTGCCGGGAATGCAATGTTACGGCGCAGGCTATAGGGTGGGTGAATCCTTCCCCGTGATTTATGGGAAGGAAAAACTTACCCCATGCATCATTCACGCAAATGTAATATTGCATTATTTAGCAGATCTTGCTTTACTCATACATGCTATTGTAACAGTACACTGCACAACACGGATTTTATTTATTTGTTGTGTTTACGTGCTTACTTCATCGGTAGGAATAAAACGCTTTATAATTTAAATGTGGTCAAGATGATTTATTTTGTATACATTCCGGTGAATGCTTGTAAAGTATGAAGCTTGTTTGGTCTGCTTAACACCTTTCAGGCATTGTACACTAATAACAGCTGGAATTAGAATTTTGAGGACTGTTAAGGATTTTTTTACTCACCCTTTAATGCCATTTTTTCTAATTTTAACTAAATATTAATTTTTATCTATGTTTTTTGATGCACTGGGAAAAATAATGAAAAAAGAGTTTGAAAATCTTTTAGTTTTTATTTTATTGTTTAGGTTTGTGGACAATTTGCTGCATCGTGTATAAAAAGGTTAAAAAGAACAAGAATATAAGGAAAATAAAAGAATTAACGATTCTTGTGATTTTTTTTATATAATAGCCAGCGGACCCGACAGACGTTGTCTTGCCCAAAAGTTGGCTTGCCTGCTATTAGCTTGGAAAAATACATTTAATTGATAAGTGGGTACCTAGGTACTTGTTTATGATTGAATCCCAAAACAAAAAATATTAATAATCAAATATTAAATTTAAGTAGGTACCTAGGTACTTGTTTATAGTTGAACTCAAAAACATAAAATAATTCATTTTCGAATTTCAAACTCTGGTCTATTCACCAACAGGGGTGCACTTTATTCATTCAAAAATGTGTTGAATGTCAGTTAATATTATTTAAGTTTTACCAAAAATCCAGTTTCAAGAAAGAAATGGGAAGAAATTATAAGGAATTCAAAGATAGAATCTGATTGGAGTCCATAAAAACGAATATTGTTTGAAAACATTCAAAAACAAACTTATTTAAAACACAAAAAAACAACATCCTCAAATTTTTTCTGTATATGCATTCTCGTCGAATGCAACCCAGGTAGGCCAATGAAAAAAATATTTGTGTTTTTTTTCAAATATAAAAACTTTAAAACATTAGATTTAAAGTTTTAATATTTTCGAACACGCGCAGCGCAAAGATCTACATTTCACTAAAAACCGCACGTAAATCAGTGACATCACGCGTATAGGAGAAATATATATATAAAGATGAAAGTTGCGGAAACAAGTGTAACTTTAAATCTTTAAGAAAAACAAAGAAATCACCATTAAGTACTTTATCGAAATTACACTTGTGCGTTCAACTGATTTATTGTTTCAAATCTTATGGAAAAGTTTTTACCCTGGTGGCGAATTTTAAAATAAATTATAATGACTAGTATGTAAACAATATAATAAACTAGAAGCCGAGTGATTTACATGTTTGAAATCACTTTTATACACCGATTATTGGTATGTAGCAGATCGTCTACTTTGGGCATTGTAGGGTTAAGTTCTTCTGATTGTTTCGTTTATGAAGCACTTCACTTTTGCTATTGCACAGATACCGGTAGCGTGTAGATGATGATGAGAGGTATATTTTAGGCTGTTTATGTAATACTAATTGCACTTTAGCTGAAGTATGCAGATGTCGGATTTGATACGGATTTTTCAGAGAAACACTTTTCACACTGTGACTTGCTCACAGGACGGTAGAACAAAAACAATTTGAAAAAGGAAGGATTTAGGTAGGAACGGAATATTTCGGTAATCAGTGGCAGAAGGGACCATCTGTATTTTTTTATGTTTTTTAGATTTCTAAGGTTTGATCTATTATTTTACTTAGTACAAATAATAATTTTGAAAAACACAGCATTAATTAAATATTTTTTATTTGTGGATTGAAGTCTTGAAATTGAGTCGGTGAAAGTGAGCATCGGTCTTTTATGCCATTCGATTGCCGATTTATAGTTTTATTTGAGTTGCAAGTATGAAAAAATGAAAACATAGTACTAAATAATGCTACTAATTCCAAAACCAACCTTTAAAAACAATATATTAACTGATTTTATCTTTCAATTCATTAGTTAGCTTAAATAGTTTATATTTTAGCTTTTATTTTACCCTTTTTCTCTAACATCACATCACATACATAACATACTTCAATATTGTTATTTTTAATTTTAAATCTTTACAGAAATATTTATTACTGTTAATATCGCCTAATTAAAATTTTATTAACTACCTTTAGTTTAAAATCTTCTCTGAATATTGATTTTTCAAATTTTAAAGATAACTTGATATTCTTGTTATTCTCTCCGTTTTCTGCTGCGCTCGACATGTCTTTATACTTTTAAAATACTTTTATTTACATTAAGAATTGCTTTTGAAAACAAAATATGGCTTTTTTTTACCATATAATGTCATTATTTTTGAAGATCTTTTTAAAATTAACTTGAAGTAATTGTTTTTTTTTTTTTTTTTTAAGTTTCTTCACATCGTCTTTTTTTAAATCCCTTAAAATATGTGTGTACGTATTTTTTTTTCCTTTTAGAGTGTAAATTTTTTTGGCATTTGATGATGGTTTTTATTCTGATTTTTTTTAAATTCTGGCCTTTTAATTACTTTTACAAAGTTTTTTTCTTCATTTTTAATATTATATCCATTTTTGTAAATACTAACTACAAACTTTTAAAATAACTTTTTTACTTTGATTTTAATTTTTAAACTCCTTTAATTTTTTTTTTCTTCTTTTTTGTACTTGAAAAAATAAAAATAGTTCATTGATAACCTTAGATTTAATGATTATATAATATCGAATTTTTACTGGTCCATTAGAGTTAAGTCTAAATTTGTATACTATAAAACTATGTGATTGTTCTGTATGTTTTCTGAATATAAAAAAAGGCTTTTAAACAAAAGAGTGTAATTAATACGTTTTATAACATAATCTGTCTACATCATAAAAGGAAACCTTTTTTAATTTTGGTAGTTTAGGAGCGTGTGGTGAGGTTTGCGATTAGAGAAGCAGTCACTTGGTACTTGGTATATATATAAATAAAATTATATACTATTACTTACACAGAAATTAGAATTAAGGTCTTTGAAATAAAATAAAAAGCAGTTTTATGCCATAATTTCAGCATACAAGAGTTTAATATTATATTACCATCTTGTCAACGGATTTAAGTGCCATTTGTTATAAAACCGTCACAACATATGGAAAATAAACCTGGATTGGTATGTTATAATTAGTTGCAGATATACTAAAAATATCAATCTGTGTTTATACCACCTCAAAAACTTACGTATTTTCATATTCCAGAATTAGTCTGAGTGCAGTGTATTTTACACCAGTCCGCGCATAACTGCGCAGTCGGAAAGTCGTGTGTGGGGTTGTAGTAATATTTCAGAAGTTATTAATAAATTAATATTCAACCTCTCTATGATTGCTATGATCAAAATGTCAAACTTATTAAAAAAACATTTGCAGTAGTTATATAAAAGACTAGTTAATTTATAGGTGATTTTTTAAATAAAAAAGTTAACACGTAGATTGTTTAAAGGTCAATTTTTAGGGAAACATTCGTTTCATCCAGTCTATGGACGGACCGCGCATGATACCTATGTACATAAGCAAATTAGTATGAAGTTATTTTTTGTAAGTAAAGCATTATTTTTTATAAAAGAAAAAGAAGAAAGAGTGTCCATTATATTTTTCAAAGCAAAATTTCAGACTCATTAAACTTAACGGTGCGGTGGGATACGAGTATACGTATATACACTCAGTGTGGGTTGCAAATCTGAGTTCGTATATTAGATAGTATAAGTTACAAAGTTGTGTAACGTGGAGGGTAAGTTGTAATCTGTAACACTGGAAACACCGCATACACTAATCTACGGCTTGGCGGAAATAGGTAAGGAACGGAAAAAATACAGGCAGGAATACAAAATACTGCAAAACATGTATATTCTTAATTTTTTTTAATATGGCACTTATAGAAATCACGAAATGTAGAGATTTCAATTGTTATTGTAAAAATATTTATTAAGGAATAATATTTGAAAAAATATATTTATTATTTATGTGGGAAAATAAAATATTGAAGCCTATATTTGACCTCCCATATCTTACACCAACTAAAGGCTCTTTTATAAAAACTAAACAATTAATTTGTCAGCAGGCGTCGCACTCCGAGTTAAACACAAGTTGGTACATGATTACAACACCAGGTTTACTAGTATGGAAGGGCTAGCTGTTCCTAGATATTGCAATAAATGTGGCAAAAGGACACTGCAATACAGTATACATAAAATTTGAACATGTTACCAAACAATATTAAAAATACTGACTTAAATACAGGAGTGAGACGTTTGCTCAAATAATGGTTAATAGCAAAAAGTTTTTTGTATTAGTGATAGTTTTAAATTTTTGATAATGTAATATGTAAGGTTTTTCAAGTAAAATTATTGTTGAAGTAGGCTAAGTGTAAATAATCGATTTAATTTATAAGAACCTGCTGACGAGTTGTATATATGCAACTCAGAGGGACTTTACTTTAAGATTATTTTGTAAATATTAAAAAAAATAAAAAAATGAAAATGCACTTTTTCAACTAGAATTTGAATTTGAGTGAGGTTCAAACCTTATCTGGAATCAACGACACTACTCACGAGACAACAGTCTGTATCTAATCATTTAGTTTACGTCAATGATCACAAAAATATATTTTTAATTCGTCGTTCAGTTTCAGAATAAGACTTTTCTTTGTCAAATCTCAAAAAAAAGAATACATTTGAAAAGAAATCTTACCAAATAACATGAATGTAGGCAACGTTTACCAATGTAAAATGCATGATTCGCTAACATGTGTTCAGTGTTTTATATAATTTAAAAATATTTCATTTATTTTTTAAAATCCGTTAGAGTTACAGGTCTTATTATGTTGTCTCGTCAGGTAAATGTTGTCATGATTTTCTTTTTCAGGTTGGCTTTAAATCTGTCTCTAGTGTAGTTTTTCAAGTGATAAGGTAAATTTTTAGTGTTTAAGTCATTACAGTATTTTTAAGTATCGTACGTTTGTCTTTGCTCTTTTTAATGTAGTAATGTTGTTGTCCAGCATTATATTTTCGTACGTCCGAATTTTTGGTTAATTTTATGTCATTCTCTTATATTAACCAATTACAACAGGGATGAAGAATACCTTAGAAAAGGAATATGGAAGTCTAGGCATCTACAGGGTTTATGCCCTGTCATTGGCTGGTTTCAGTTGCCACTTTACACACTGTGTAACATTCACCATTTTTCCCATGTTTGAACATCCATATTCCTTTCATTTGTTGATTTTAGTGAAGTTAAAGAGCTGAAACCTTTATTGTTGTGAAGAGATTCATCTGACTGAATTATTTCACATACTAGGCAACACCTGAAAACAATTTTACAATTTTTAAACTTCTTCTTGGACCAGTTGGTTTTTATTACAATATTTGAGTTTGTCCAAATGTTTGTAGACAAAAGACTGGATTTCGCCCCCTCGGGAGTCTTTAAGATTAACAAATTATAACATGGATGGAGGATATTCCGTTTTCTAAGGTATTCTCCATCCCTGTTGTAATTTGTTAATCTTAATGACTCCCGAGGGGGTGAAATCCAGCCTTTTGTCTACAAATATCTGGACCAACTCAAATATTGTAATTCTCTTTTTTGTTTTCCAATGAAATTCTGTGCACAATTGTTATCAGTTAAATTTTCGTGTTAAAAAGTGTTTTATGACAAATAAGTGTTTTTTTTCGGGTAGTTCAGTCGTTAAGGTCAGGTAGGGTTAGTTGTATGGTAGATTAATTATTTTATTTTGTTAACTTTGTATCCTTGTCATGTCTGCCTTGTTACTGGTTCCCCAGAAGGCGATCATGTTGCTAAATTTACTTTTGATATAAGCTTCGTGCATCGTTATTTTGTTCATTTTTTGGAACGAGGCCTTTAATTTTGTAGAAGAGGATAAACATTAAAAAAATTGAAAATAAGTAAACCACAAACGATTAAACCTAAAATATACATTTGTATTTTATTCACAGACAAAACGTTACGCATTTCATTTTATCTTTACCTTTCCGAAGTGCAATGACCCCAAGAAACAAATTGCAAGTTGTGGTCATACATTATTTGGTTGCATGTTTACTTCTGGTCATATATTGCACTGCGATAAGGTTTTAACACGCTGTAAATTGTTTCAAGATGATAGTTAATCTAATAAATATGCACACAGCGTCACCTTATCATATACTACTATTTTATTTACAGTGCAAGTGCAAAGCTCGTATTACATGGGTCAGAAAACGATACGAAATCTTGTGCAAGATTTGATCAAATTATGTTGTGTCGTGTAATACACAAATCGGCTGAAATTGGTGATCAAATTAAGAAGAAAAAAATAACGCGTCTTATTTTTTGACAAATATTTGAACCAAGATCAATGCGTGCATTCCACGCCGGTTATAACTGAATAACTGTCAACTTCAACTACCAACATGTATTTGTTGATGCTTGTGTCTCTTTATTTAAACTCGGTCTTCAACTAGACTGTATTTACGTAAAGATGATTAAATTAAAATTACACCTGAACTTTTATGCATAAGTTGCCTGTATTAAAATAAAGGATTTACTTACATATTATATGGAGCTTTTGATTAACTGTAACAGATGTTTAAATTTAAAAATGAGAAATGTAGACAAAAGACGGCCTCTGTAGTGTAGTGGTCAAGACGCTTGATTCACGCACGGAAGGTTCCGGGTTCGATTCCCGGTGAGAACACAAAAATTAAAGTGTGATTTTTCTCAAGCCTGGGTGCTTTGTGATGTAATTCACCACTGTAATTAGGCCTCTTGGCCTGTTGTGGTGCAAAAAAATGTAAAAATGTAATGTAAAAAAAAACTGAATAAATTTATCTGTTGCAATAAATGCGTAGAATTAACGTTTTGTGTCGAATGTTGATAATTGCGCTGTGTTACACGTCTAGTACCAGCGCTGATAAGAGAAAGCCTAATTTTGATTTCCGTTTCGTTGTGGTTGGTGACGTGTTAGTTCGGTGTATTAGAGAGCCTGGCACTTGGTGTTGCAAGTATCTATAATCTTTTGTGTTTCACTTTGCGCTTGCTATTCTTTTCTTGAAATACTGATTTTTAATAAGGTAAAGCATCCATGTTATTTTAGAAACTTGATGTTGGTTTTTGATTGCAGAAAAATATGTAAATTGTTAGTTATTAGTAGTCGCGTCGTCACAAGATAGCTCGTTTTATTTACTGTGAAATTGCCCGTTATCTGTCATGGCGCCAAAGAAATATACTGTGTATGCTTATGCATAATCTTCTATTCTAGAAACTACCTCGTGTAAAACAATAAATTATAAGGCCCAAAATGTGGCACGAGATTTATTGTACAAGAAACTGCATGAATCTTTACGCAAGATCTTGTACCATTTTCTGACAATGTAATACAAGCTAAATAATAAAAAAAGGAAAACCTAAAAAATTGTTCACACAAATAATTTTAGCTACATAAATCTGCTATCACACAAAATAACATGTATTACTTTTAATCGTATTTTAATCATTAAAAAAATAAAAATTATTATTTAACGCTAGCTAAACCCACTAATCAGTAGTCCATGAGGCCGAATTATCTTAACGTTGGCCGTTCAGTTGTGAATTAAAACAACAGACTTTTAAAATAAAAAACTTTTTTATTATTATTGGGATTCCAAGCAGGTATTTTCGTACTTAATTCACATTTAAGATTAATAACGTTTTTATTTTATTATTATGTAAACTTTGTTAAATAACTAATTCAAGGCATGTTTTACTTATTGTAAAATGTTTCCCTTGACACCCCAGTGAGGGAACATTATTCTGTACAAAAAAGAATACAAACATTGTAAAAGTATAAATAAATAAACATATTGAATTACAAAAATTAGTATTTCATTTCAAAATAATTCGTTCATTTAAAACATATTCCATTTTATTTTCTGTCCATGTCCGGGCGGATAAAAATACATCCTGCATGTGAAAAAAAGCTGAATCCAAAGAACACATTATTTCAATATAATGGCTACTCTCAGGGCAAAAATTCCATTAAAAAAAAAACCGAGTGGGATTCAGTTTGTATCACAGAGTAGTGGTTGGCTCATTTGTCTACCACGCTTGATTCTAGGTTCGATTCCTGTCAGGGTGGATGTAAAATACTGGTTTAAAAGGTGATTCAACACTGCACAATATTTAATTATTTCTGGACTCACACCTGTACTAAACTGACCTGACTGACTTTATTTCTTATTTATCAAAATAATCTGCCATTGGAATACGACTGCTATGCCCAATGCACCTGTGGGTGTATATAGGGTAACGATGTTGATGGCATATGTTTATGGGATAAACAATAACTCATGAAAACGTTGATGAGTACATAATTAACATTCGATGACTGCTTTGCCGTCCTATCAATGAATATAAAGTTTTAAAACGGGTACAGTTTTGAAACAATCTACAATACAATATGCGACCAATATAACAATATATTAACCGTGTCTTTTATTTTTTGTGACAATGTATGTAAGTTTTGGTCAAAAATCATAGAAATTTTTAGAGTATCAGATTTTAAATTGACTTAAATTTATCGTAATATATTTCTTTTAAAGATTCTTCTCATCGTTTTTTTGAATCTCATAAAATATGTATGTGTATATTGATGTTTTTCCTTTTTGAAAATGTTCCCTTTTGAAACATATTTTTCATTCTTTATTTAAATTATTATCTTTTTTTACTTTTCAAATATTTTTTTCCATTTAAAAATATTATTTCCATTTGTTAATACTAACAACTAACTTTTGAATAACTTTTTTTTCTTTAATTCAAATTTTTAAACATCCATTTATGTTTTATTCCTTCTCTTTTTTGTACTTTCATCAATAACCTTACATCAAATAATAAATATTTAATATGGAAACTTTACTGGTCCATTAGAATTAAGTCTATTCGTGTAAAATATAAAACTATGTAACCGTACTGTATGTTTCCTGAATAAAACAAAATAAAATAAAATAAATGTTTAACTTTATTATTATATACATATTTGTTCATTTCTTGTCTTTTACATTTGTTATATTTAACATCATTTAAATTATTGTAAAAAGTGTAAACAATTTTTTGGTGTGTGCACAAATCTCCTACACTAATATACAAAAAAAATGACAATATTTGGGTACATACTGTTTGTTTACTCAATAAAATAAGTAAACACATATTTTAAAATACATTTTATTGCGTTGATTGAATTTCAGATCGTCGCCATCGAGTAAAATCCGAGCAATAATGAGAGAATTATTGCCAAATATGAAGAAAAATAAATACGTAAATAATAAAAACGTTAGCTCGTGATTTAAAAAAATTATTTAAGATTTTGTTTTTTTGCGCCATGAAGTTCTATTCTTTTTTAAACATTCATTAAATGAGATTCAACAGAGTGGCTGTACTGAATTCTACTAAGCTACTAATCTACATTATGAGAGCTTAAAATTCCTCATGGCGTATTTCAAATTGAGGTTATGAAAGTTGAAAATACTTGGTTAATTTTTCTGTGCCATGTGCAGATAGATTTTGTAGAGTTGCAAACTATTCATAAACGTTTAACCCAATTATTGCCGGCAAAAATTAACAAGCAATTTTATTAAAGTATATAATATTTTGTTATCATGATGTTTTTTTTTTCGGCTTCGTGTTATAGAAGTCAGCGCGTGAGCCTATCATTCAAGAGGTTTCGGGTTTGATTTCCGACATGGTCGAAATAAAATATTTATTTATAAAGGTGTTTTTACACTAGAATATTTCATAGTCCCTGGTCTGGCTCCTAAAACCTGACTGATCATCTTACCTTCGTGTAACACAAATTATCGATGTTGCAATTTTCGTGCCAATCCAGAGCCCTATTTGCCGATGATTGCGGAAAGGAAATGATGATTTTATTGATGTTTATTGATACCTTTTTTTATAAAATGGTCAAAATTCATCCATTTTAACAAGTAGATTTTGCGTTTGATTTCGAATAGTTTACAACATAGTAAAATTACAGATTTAAATAATTGGGTCTGTTGAATATGTAGAAAAAATAAGCATAAAAGTCGAAATTTTGTATGGAGTGTCGCGTATTGTAGCGCAGCTATAGTAGAATTGTTTCATGCAAAACAGTGAAAATAATATTTAGCGTTGCCGCCATGCGTTTTGGTCTAAAATGGGATTTAATAAGGATCAATTACGTTATAATATTAGGTAAATAATGTGTACCATCATCGCCATCATTATCATCATCATCAATTTATTTTTATTCGTGACTGATGGTGCGTTTTGCAATGCAAAGGAACACCAAATCATTTGTAACATAAAAGTAAAGAGATCATAAGGACTGGTGTCTTGCGTTTTAGGTGCAAGCTCAAGAATAGTGAAATATTGCAGTGTACAATCACATTTCAAAAAAATATTTCAAGTCAGCCGTATCAATATCGAACCCGGAATGCATGGCAGTAGAACACACTAACAATAACACAACGTAATTTATTCCATTTAATGTTATTTTTCGGGATTTTTGCCTTCGAGAAGCTGGCCAGAGTGATTCACACGCAGACAAATGTAATGTTTTTCATCCAAATTTTAATATGCTGACTTACTGACTCACCTTAACCTTTTTCTTAAGTCCGATGCAGAACAAAGACCTCCCGTTCGGACCTCCAAAATTTCCTGTCCGCTACCACTCTTTGCCACCTTGGACCTTTCCGATGTCATAGGACCATCTGTTCAATGGTCTCCCTACGTTTCTGCATCCAGATCTCGACCTGAACGCCGAGAACGGGAATCATAATGTAGTAATTATTGATTGATTATTTTTATTCTCATGATTTACTCAAATATTTTAATAAAATTACTGCATCCAGCGTTCAATATTAACTGTCTGCAAATCCAAAGTTCGCAACACTTTTCATCATCATAAGCTCGACAGCCCTGTAGAGTCTTGGTCGAATCCAGGAGTCTCCTCCACTCCTGCCGGTCTCCTGCTTTTCCTCTCCAGGTTTTTACTTTCACCATTATCGTGTCTGCACTGGTGCAGTCCATTTATTGCATTTCTGGCCTTCCTGGGCCTCGATTGTGATGAAAAGATAAATACGTCATTTATCTTCAACTATACCGTCATACCTTGACGGTATAGTTGAAGATAAATTCTCTCTGGCGAATACGAAGATACACTCCCGACCGGTACACATATCCACGCGCTGAAATAACATAGCTTCAGTATGACGACATAGTTGAAGATAAAAGTCTCCCGACTGACTACAAAGATACACTACCGATCCCCCCACCATAAAGTTTTGATGTAAATACATCGGTTTATGCCGATGGGTCCAGAACCCCTCGATACGTTTATCTACGCATTAAAAGTGTCAAAAAATTTGTCCCACAGAGCAATTTTTCCTTTAATTACGATTAACTTAAATTTTTAATCGTTTTGAGGTTGGCATTTTTTTTCTTAAAAGCTTATTCCAAACATAAGAGATAAATAAGTAAATTTTGATGAGTTGAATTCTGACATTACTGTCAGTTTCTGAAACAAACGATTCTGTCATATTAATATATAAGAGTATCTAGACGTAAAAAAGTTGCCCCTATATAAAAAATTTAGTTTGTATTTTTTTCCGTTTGTTTTACTATCTTCCAGCTTGAACGTATCGAGACGTTAAAAGAGCCGGCTTTGTTGTCGCTCAGTAGATAAATACAGACTATCGAAAAGCTTATCATTTTGGCAAGTGTCAAAAGTCTTTTAAAAATCATGTTTAAGCGAGCATTTTTTATTGAATACAAATATATTGGAGTTTATAATCGCTTTGAAGTGGGCACTTTCATCACTATCACAGATACCTATTTATAATACAAATGAAAACTATTTGAAATGTTAATGAAGTAAGGAACGCAGACTTATTTTTGTGATCATATGATGTCGATATGGCAAGTAGGTAGAACATACCGAGGAAGATACAGATAATACAGAAGTTAAGTATACCGTCTCGATATATACAGATGAAGATAGCGTTTATAATTGAGGCCTTGGTCTTCGTCGTTCACGTGGCACAGAGAGAGTTAGGCGTTTTATGGGGTTTCGCAACACAATTTCGTAGCCACAACTTCTATCATTCTCTTCTCTCCTATTCCAACCCATCCATGATTTTATCCCAATTTAACACCGTGGGTGGATTAAAAATTACAAAAATTCAGGAGTTAACATTCTCATACAATAGAGTCGCGGTTTCCGTTTAGAAACCGCACGTGTTGGAGATACCACACGTGTGAGGCGGTAAATATGGGACCGCAAGACAAAGTGAGTTTTTAGCCGACCGCGAGCCTCACGAACACGCGGTCTGTTCTGAATTCACTCTAATTTATGTGTTGTCCCGAACTTCTTTTCGGGATAAAAGTTTATTATTTGACACCGGTCGGGCCCGGGCGGTGCGAAGTTGGTCTCACCTGATGATTAAACATAATTTATGTGATATTCCCCCTTGTCTCTGTGGGAAAAGCCTTTTGGACGTAATAATACTTTAAAGACATTTGATTAGTTTTTTAAAAATACTTTTTAAATCAAGTAAACATTATCACAAAGCCACCTCGAAGTATAGTCGTCCGTGCATTATTTTTAATTTTTGAGGACCTGAGTTTGATTATTGGAATATTTCTATTAGGTGGTTTCTTCGTACTGAAATATTTTATCATTTATTCGGCGGTACGTCTAAGCTTCTATTACAATGGGAAGTAAACATATTTATCAATATGTTTCTTTTTTGGGTAATATTGCGTGTGTGTTAGTTTTGTTCTAACGTTTCGGCCACCATTGCAGGAGCCATCTTCAGGGTAAACTGAGTGTTTTGTAGAAAAAAGTGTGTGTTTAAGTACTAGTAATTTGTACCGTGTCGCAGTCGGCAGTAGGCACATTTCTATTCATTTTTGTAGTATGCAGTGCTGGGAACGTCAAAACAAATTCAACACACACGGTATCACTCAAAAAAGAAACATATTGATAACAGTGACTGTGAAAACCTTCGCACCTATTAAACAGATTTACCTTCAACTGTCCATAAAGTATGATCAAATTTTATTTTTATAAAGTGTATATTTGTATCATTTTCCAAACATATTCAATTGCGGGTTTCTGACAAAGATATTTTCATTTTCTAAACTTAAAAATTTAGAATTATAGATAAATGCTAATTTTCTATTTTAATTTAATTTATAAATTTATTTTCTTATTAACTGTATTTTTTTTTCTCAATAAACACCTCACTGGGCACAACTCGTGTCGAAGCATTAATTTTCAATCTCTATTTTATGCAGTTGTTTATAATACTAGTTGGTACATGTAAATACACGCATAAATGTATATACATGTACAAATATACATAAATAATAGAAAAAAGGGCACATTTTTCACTAAAGTATTAAGTCCATTCAACAATAGTTTATACATTTGTTTGTAATATATCCAGGTACAATATACATCCAAAGAAAATTAAACCTAGGACAATAATAAAATAATCATTATTACTTGAACACAAGATCTGGTCTATTTTATTGATTGTTGAAATCTAGAAAGACTATCACCGAAAAAGTCCTCACATTGTCTTAAGTTTACAATACGACACACTCAGGACTTTGGAGCATGCAAGTTATAGTTTGTGCTGTGCTGATCAAGGAGCAGCACATTGTTATTTCGCAGGTGGATTCGAACATTGAATGCCATTTGTTCCAATAACAATGGTACATCAATGAAACCATTGAGTAAATTAAACGTAAAAAAGGAGTAAATGTTATTCTCACGTTTTTGTAGACTTGAGATTTTTAATATTGAATCCATTTTTCCGTAGGTAAATATATTAATATTATAAGCACAAAACATAAGCTCTTGGTTAATTGTTTGGGATTCAAATGATAATGGTGATATAAATTTTACATTCGTTTTATTTCTTAGTCTCTTAATAAATTTTCCAACTTAAATTACAAAAACTAAAATTTTAAGCTTGAAAAATATTATTTTTTAAGCAAAAAAAGAAAATGGTAAAAAAACGGATTAAAACTTTGTGAAGAAAGCCGCCATGACGGGTTATTAAAATATCTTTGTTCTTCCTACAAAAGGACTGTAGAGGCATCGGTCTGGAATTCACGAAGAGCAGATCGGGAAATACAGAAGAAAACAATGGGGAATACATGCGAAATGTATGAAAGATAGCTAAGTAGGGCCAAAAGAAAAAACATAGTACACAGTACAAACAGCAAGAGAAAATTGAAAATGCTGACTATATTTATCAATAATAATAATAAATCCCAAGTTATTAAAAAAAAACACATTTAGGGAAAGGAAGGGTGATTGAGAACGGTTCAATAAATACCATTTTCCTCTACCTTACCACATTTTGCTGTTACATATTTCACACTATGACGAATTTGGGAAGAATTTTTTTTTAACTATGTAAATCTTATATTAAACAAGATAACAAGATAAGATCAATATGAAAATTCGTGTTTAGCATTTTACACCGTCAAATTATATACCATATTTTTTCAGTCCAACTCTTAAAATTAAAATATTTCTTTTCTATTTCAAATATAAAGCTTGATACGAGCCTTCTTCGCAGTCTCAAACGTGGGGATTGGTCTGCAGCAAAGTCCTGCATCTTGTCCTCCACTGCTCTCTATTCTCTGCAGCCCTCTTCAGCTCAACACATGAGGCGCAGTTCAAATCCTCGCACACTTGCTCCAAATACTCCCGTCGGGGGCGCCCTCTGTGATCTGTCTCCTCAGCTATTCCCTCCATTATGTTATGCAGGAGACCCCCATGGCGCATAATGTGACTGATCCATTGGGCATACGTGTCTTATATGGTTTTGATTAGGTGCCTCCCGTCTTCGATTCTACAATATATTGAAAGTCGCAAGTCTGAAAACTTAATCCATGGATACAAAAATATTGATGATTGTAAAAGGAACGGAGATTTCCATGGGTTCAACACGAGGAATAAATTTTCGTACATGCTAGTTGTGACCGCTACTAGACTCCAAAAAAAATAGAATTCTTTTTCCTCAAACTGCATGTGATTCTATGAGAAGGTTCCTTTTAAAATACAGGCTTTGCAAACAATTTTTTTAAATAAGAAAAAAAACATTTATTGATTGAAGTCTGTTAACAAAATAGATACATAATTTATAAAAACATTTCTACTTCTTTAATATAGTAAAAACTCGTGTTTTACATTCATTTTTATTAGTTAAGTTCCTCAAAATCTGATAGTATATTCCAAATTTATTATATAAAGAAAAGACGAGTGATACTTAAATACACACATTTGGAAAATCCAGTGACCGGTTTTATCGCTTTCGCGAGGTACGGATAGATGATTCAAAATTATATGAAAGTAAATTAAATAAAGTTATTTTTTCGGGTTAAGTAATGAGTTGATATAATGCTATTTCTTTATTATTTTTTATTATACACCTCCATTATCCTCAACAATCTTTGATTTTTCGTGGAACGCAAACCTTGCTTGATATATGCGGCAGTCGATTTTTTTTTGTTCATCGTCCCAGGTGATCCTGATTTCAAAGTACACAAACCTAATTACTTATAACAATTTGAATTACATCACAATTTTTAAAAAACTCTCGTGTTATTTATTATGTTTCTCCTTTTTACTATACTCGGATCATCGTTTTTAATTTGAAAAAGAAAGGGTATGATAAATTATAAAATTAAAGAATATTTTTATATTTATTTGTACCTACTTGACATAAATAGTAAAAGAATAAACTACTGAATTTGTTTAAAATATAAATTTATATTTTAATGAATAAGCGCATTTTTTTCTATAATTAACTCACATACAATATTAAACAGTTAAAATAATGTGTCCTCATTGAAGTTAACTGTACCGAGGACACATAACATAATAGTTTTTTTTTTTTTTACATGTGGGTGTTGGGTGTTAACATTAATTGTGTCCGTTAATTTTCAAATGAAGAGAACAAGGTGACACAAAAAAGTCAACAATTCACAGCATCTTCATCGTACACTGCGCAAATATCGCCAGCAGCTTTATTCCCTTCGATTGCCGAAAGTGTTCAATTTCGTGAACTCGACATTAAATAAAATAATATATGTTTCGTAAAAAAATTAAAACATCTTGGAGAACAGAAACGACCTCGTTGTCGACCCCGTAGTCTGATGGTCAGCGCGTTTACCTACCATTCAACAGGTCTCGGGTTCGATTCCGGACGTGGTTGACGTGAAATATTTATTAAAAAGGGTGTTTCCACACTAGAATATTTTATAGTCCCTGGACTGGTACCTGAAGCGTAAGACTGATCATCTTACCTTCATGTAACAAAAATGATCAAGAAACGCTGAGATTGGTGTACTAATGCAGTGCTCTATGCACCATAAGGTGCGGAAAAAGAATTATGAACAAAAAATATACAACAGATTTTTTTTTATGGAATAACGTAACTTTTATAAAAAAAAACTTTTATTATTCATTTTTAAATTCCGAAAACAGGGATACAACTAATGTTAACATCTAATATATGAAAAAAAAAATAATACAAAACAGGTACTCGTATATTAAATTTTTCTCTGTAGCTTTATATTTTTTATTTTTTATTTTTATTTAATGCACAAAATACACAATTTTACATAGCCATGATTATATGTTTTTTTATGTCCCGACTTGTTAGAAAATTCCGTGTTAAGTCGGGACTCTTCGATATATAAATCAAAAATAGTTATTTACATATTAAAACAATATACAGGTAATCAAAAAATATGCAAAATAATCAAAACAATATACAAAATATACAAAATAATAATAGAAAAATAAAAATAATAAAAATTTATTTATTTATTATTGTTTGTATAATAAAAGCATAGTTTATAATTTTCGAAAAAAAACTTCAACTGCTGAATCTGTTTTCTCTTATCTTAGAATCAGCACCTTCATTACGAAGTCAGAGAGAGCCGCACATGTTTGTGCTCGCAGTATGGAGAAACACCTTGATTAAAACTGGAATTAAAAATGTAAATGATGATTTCTCACCCCTAAGGGAGAGGAGTATTTTATGGGAGCTGAAAAGAAAAGAAAAAATGGAAAAATACGTTTCTTCATCTTCGTAATTACGGTGTTTCGCGTTCTTTTTCGGCAAACTTGAATGGCGATTAACGTTTCATAATACTTGCGCACTTCGCTCTCTGATAAAGAGACAATGTCTTTATAAGGGTGAATCTTTGAAGGGATGTTTTTAGCGTATTTTTTAATGTTTGGGGCGTATAAGGTAGTTAAGTTCGAATCAAACAGTGCCACGTATAAAACATAATACAAAATGTTTAGAAAAAAAAAACTTTAAATGCATACATACTTACACGTACAAACGTTTTTGAAATAAGAGTGGTTTACTTACAAAAATAAATAGCCGAAAATAATTTTCTTTATTTTGAAACTCTGTGTAATATTTTTTTAAAATTCAGAAAACGAGCAGTAAAACTAATGTACGCTTTAGTAATTTATTTTAGAAATAGGTTTCATAATATATATGAACAAAGAAAACAAGAATATTTAGCTTCATTTTCGATTTAAAACTTCTTTTAAAATTGTGATGTTTGGTGGTGTATGGAAACTCCAATTAAGGCCTGTATAAAGTCTATGTTAGTCGCATACAATTATTTTCCTTATACGAGACAAAGAAGAACTAGTATCCTCATTATTTTTACCAGTCAAATTATTTTGCCTTAAAAATGCTCACACACGGAGATCAAGCCTTACCTGTGGAGAGGGTAGGTAAAGCAAAATGGGGATAAAATGCTGGATGCAGATAGATAATTGTAATAAAAATATGAACATAGGTATTTTCCGGAGAATAATTTTTAAGGAAAAGATAGCTAATAATTATTTTATAAGAGACTTTTTGAACTGTAAGAATATTTTAAATTTGTTTTATTTATTCATTATACGGAACGAGTGCTTTTTATAATATAAAACCAAAAAATGTAATGAGATAGTTAGATATACATAGTTAAAGGCATGTTTCACCCTTTGTAAAATATTTTCCTTGGCACGGGACACTCCAGTGAGGGAACATTATTCTACATAAAAAAAGAATACAAACATTGTAAAAGTATTAGTTAATAAAGTAATAATAAATAAAAATTAAATAAGTAATCAAAAAATTTCAAAACATAGGTATAAAAAGAAAAAAAAAATAACAAGAAAAATAGATATACGAATGTATGTATGTCAGCATACAAAATCTATAAGAATGTCGGTATATTATGAATATAAAATGAGTGAACACCGGATCATTAGCATAAGTGAATTAATGGTCGCTGTTTAAATAGCGATTGATTGAGACTTCACTCTCTAGGCTCATGTATGTATATTTAATTGTATTTGTAACTAATGTGTAAAAGGCACTAAGTGCCGTTTATTTCAATAAAATAAAATAAAAAATAAAATAAGTAGCTTTTGCAAATTTGTCGTTAATCGTTACTACAGAACATCATAAAATATTTATGAAGAAACGATTTGAATTTACAGAGACTAGTTAAAAATGTCGATATGAGAGGTACATTCATTTCCTAGTCTGTGTATACGCGATATAAGTGAGTGACAAAGATAGTTGGTTTGAGAAAAGTGACAATAAAAAAGAGTATTTTGTCTAGTTATTCGTAATGTATATTCATAATTATTATATCCAGGAGTTCGCCACAATCAATTCAATCAACAATTTTAAATCAGTTGTTGTCCCTGCAATCCTCCAGAGTGGGTAAATTTAAAAAAAAAACAAATACATGTAGTTAATTTGCTATACAGAAATATGCAGTTTAAAATTTTCTACGTGTTGATTTATTAATATTTATTAAATCCAGGAATTCGCAAAAATCGAATTTAAAATTAATAATTTTTTATAAAAATATTAAGTCAGTTGTTGTCCTGCAATCCTAAAAATTAGGTTAGTAAAAAAAAATCACAAAGACATGAAGTCAATTTGTTCTATAGGAATATGCAGTTTGAAATTAATTAATCTTTTGTTGGACTCTTTCAACAGTATTTGTGTGGTTTTTTTAAAAAATGAAATAATTTTAGTAATATTATTTTTAAAATACGTGTGAGCTACATTTTTAATAATGCATATGTGTTTTTGAGGTAATTAAAAATACTGTAAATTTACATTTATTTTGTATTTATAATGAGAATACTCGTAGATTTCCTGTTAATCAAAATTTTTTTTTTAAATTGGACTTCACTGATTCGATTTTTTTTTTTTTTTTATCAGTTATCAGCTAATAATAAGTGATCCTTAATTTAAACATTTTAATAAATCATTTTTCTTGTACGTTTTCTTTTATATACATTTGAGTTTGATTGGCTTTTAAAATGGTTACTTTTAATTTCTAAATAATATTTTTATGTTGTCATAACTTCATTGGGCATGAGAGTTTCCAAATAAAGTTTCAAAATAAGTTTTTATGAAAGTTTTTGACGATAAAATGTTAAATTATTTAACTAAATATGCAAATAAAAAAAAAAAGTTTCTTAAAAGATACCGTTTTTTAAAGTTAGATCGATTGGTTACATGCAATAAAAGCAATCACGTTACTATGAATAAAGAAAACGGTCTAATTTTATATTCCTTATTAGTTTAGCAATTCAATAAGGGTACATATTGACCGTGTTTAGGACAAAAGCTTCAAACCACAATTTTGGGTAAAGTTTTTTACTAGTGTTAATGTGTTTTTGAATAATTTTGTCAGTACTTATACACATCTAGCAAACAAATATTGCAAAAAGGTATTCGAGGCTAACTAATTTTGCCAGATACCCACGTAATTCATTAAAAATAAAACACTAAAAACGCCCTTTCCATCACTTTGGTTTGAAATTTTTGTCTTGAACACAGTCTAACCAAACAACTTTATAAAATACTTTTTATGGATAATTGTAAGTATCTTCAATATACTTTATTTTATACGAAATAACTTATTTACAGGGGTTCACAGGTTATTATCATAAAATCAAAAAATGAAACGTATATCTGAAGATTATTTAAAGTTAGTCATTAATTATACCTGCACGTTTTTAAACGTCGTTCGTTGCATTTAATTAAAAAAAGCGGTTTGTTCAATTTAATTTCTATTGAAATAGTATTAATTTATCACTGCCTCGCTAATAGTACACGAAAAACCAATTTGATTTGTAAAATATTTTCTGTTATAGAACAGCGCTTTCCAAACAATTCGCTCTCAAGTGTCGGACACCGGAATGAATATTCATAGAAGTTCACAGATTTAGCAGATGATATTGTTGCGCATAATCACTCCCTGCTCCCATTCCACCCACACTCACTCCACACCCCTATTCCTACTTCCCACACTCCAGCCACGCCACGTTCTCTACAGCACAAGATCGGGTTGCGATGTTCAATGTTCAGTGATAGCGATTGATTGAAGGCTCTATACTCAATATTAATTCTAAAGGGAATCGCTTATGGAATTTGTAAACAGTTTGCGAATTCTGTCACTCTTTTATTCAATTCCATTTATGTTAGGGTAGTTGAATTAATATCGGTGTGTTTTACAAATCTTTTGCTTGATGACAAAATTAAATCATTTTAAAATTGATGTTAATTTTTTATGTCGCGCCGTTGGAAATATTTCATCTATAGAATTTAGAAGAGTCTAGAAGGAGTGAAGAATCATATTTGAATACATCAGACTGTGTCCAAAAATCCCCCCGCTCTGCCCTACTTTCGCTGTGTGCATACTTGAAATCACCGCGTTATGTTGCCAGATCGCGAAAAATATAACCATCACACAAATGTAAGATAATTATATTTAAAAAAAAAATCAATCAATTAATTTCTCTAAAATCTTATTGCACACGCGGAAACATTGATTGACAAAACAGAGTAGATAAGTAAAGGGCCGTTAAATAAGAGTAACTGAATTAAAGAACTTTGAACTTAAAGAAAATTTTTTGACATAAAACGGATATTTTTATGTCATGTTAAATAATATTTGATGTTTTAAGGATAATCTCTCTCAAATGTCCACTACGGCGTTGTTTAATACGAGAGGTCTAATTTCCGTTAGTTCTCTCATTACATGAGCAGAGTGCTAGTCCATGATTAGAAAGTTAAACTAAATTTTTAGTAGATAACGAGGTGCCGGGTTTCGAAGTATGTTGTATAAAAGAGAATGTTACACAGTGTGTAAAGTGGCCACTTAAAGCAGCCATTGACAGGTCATAAGCCCTGTAGATGCTTGGACTTCTATATTACCTTTTCTTAAGTGTTCTTCATCTCTGTTGTAATATGTTAATTTTTTTAAATGTTTATGCCCTTTCCGAAAAGAAGCCATTTTAATTTTTTTTGAGAGAAAGACATCGACGATTTTTTTCAAATGAAGAGTCCAGTAAAGCATTTTACTAATTTCCTCATTCCTATAAATAATACCTTTGTAATAAAAAAAATATTAATATAGTCCACCCGATAGTTTTAATTTTCCCCTTTGTTGAGTAAGTATTTTGTAATATTGCCTTTAAGAAACATAACTTCTAATTAGAGTTTTACATTTAGATAAATGACCTTTTGTGTAAAAACATTCTCCTCGAGCAAATTATGCTTCGCTTTCTTGGTTTCCAAAACTCATAATGCAGTTCTCTTTGTATTATTTTTATCCACTGCGTTTTCCTCCTTTCATCAGCAGAAAAGCTAAAATTCCACTAAATCAATCAAAACCAATGTTTTTATTAATAAAAAGTTGCGTAAAAAAAATTAACTGTCCTGACAACACTAACAAAATATCTATTTTGTTTTCTTTGAAAATCTGACAGGTGGATGAAAAATAAATAAATTGAGTAATGCATTTGCTACTTACACATAAAATGTGATCCTATCACGTTTCTTGTTGATCCCAGCAGCATTTTTATACTTTAAAATGACACAACACGGCAAAGTTAAATTCAAATCGGAAGTTGCGTACTGAGCGACGCGCGGCGTCTACAAAGAAACTAATGGGTCGAAACGTAAAACTACTCGTTTAAGCTTTCTTAATTCTATGATTTTATCTTTAGACGACTCGAAGTATGTAAATAAGATATTTTCCTGACTTAAATTTCTCCACATTGACTGTCTTTCACCAAGGAGGTCTTGAGGGACGTTTGAGCTGCAGCCAGAACTTTGCAACGACTTACTCGTGGTCTAAAAAAAATAACAATATTAATCATCATTACATATTAGTATAAAATATATGGGGATACATAATAATACAAACATATATTGCAGTGGAAAACAGGAGTACATTTTTTCGGATAGGTTATATTAAAATAATATAAAAATTAGAAGAAGTTAGAAAAATACGAATTTAGAATACAGATATATGTCAATAAACGGTAAACAATTGAAATCAACATAATATTATTTAGGTATTACAATTTAAAGTTAGTTAATTGGTACACTGCCTTTCAAAATTCAAAATTGTTGTATTCAATATATCTACGTCATTTGCGTATTCATTTTGATCTTCTTTCGTCTAATTTTTCAAAACCAATCTGTCTGGCACGAGGGCCTCTTTTGGTAGTCCTAACCGTCAGCATAACTTGGTAAATTATTGAAATACTCTAGCCTCCTCACCACAACAGGGTAGATATGCGGAGGAGGAAAAAAGCAGTGAAATGTTTTAAATGAGAATGGAATTATTTTTTCCTATAAATTTGTGATTCATTACGATATTTATCTTAAATGTGTGTATTAGTTCTTGTGATATTACAAGAGATGATCTAAAAAAAAGTTGTATATTGAGTCTTCCATTGAATTATTAATTTATTTACGACCGAAGCCAATTTGTACAAATTGTAACACATATTTATATATCAAAAATGTAATAAAATATAAAATAAATATTCAGTTTATAAATCTTACATGTATATTATATGATGTGCACATTGGCACATTGTGTATGTTGCATACCTTAGTATAAACAAATTGAATTCTTGTTTCATTGGTTATTTTCGTAACGTCAGTAGTACATATTTCCAATATACAAATGAATGAGTATGTAGAACAAATAAAAGTGAGCATGATTGTTCTAATATTTGTTATTAAAGTTTCTTTGCATTTAACAATAGGTGTAAATAAGTCACAAATACAAAAACCTTATTAGAAAAATACGAAAATGAAATCGCTCAAAGGCATAGCTTGTGTGTGGGTCTAAATTTTATTTTAATTTTAAATAAAGGCTACTTGAAGAACACGATAGATTTATAAAAATAAAAAATAAGTGCCAATATTAGAACACAACTTCATTGTCGATAAAAATTAGTAAATTGATAATAAAATTATACTATGCCATTCATTAAAAAAAGGAGCTATTTAAATTAAATAAAAATAATGTTTTTGGGGTCTCAACATTTTCATATTTATTCTCTCTTTAAAAAAAAATAAATAATGCATATTTATCTTAATAAGGGTGAACATATAAAACAAAGTATTATGCATTAGCCAGAAATGTTACGATAATTATATCTTTATGCTTAGGAAGTGACATATTCCAGATATCGGTACGGTCTACAAATTCATTGCCTAGGTTTAGCATTCGACGTATGGGAGTATTGAATCCAGACACTGTCTGGCTGTTATAGCAATAAAATAGTGGTCGGTTTCTCGTGTTTCTGGCTGGAGCACAAGGATTTATCATTTGCAACAACAAGAAATAGTCCCAAATATTATTTAAGATTATGAAGACATATGTGAGATCACAGCTAACTTCAGGGTGCCTACAAGAATTAATATACAGGTGCCACTGTTTTATAGCAACAATTCATAGACAGTGTATACTTGTAATGCTATATTTATATAAAGACTGTATGATTTCATTAATAAATAAATAAATAAATTAAATAGACCCTAGAAACTCGGCAATAGTTATTCCCACGTATCAGATATATTTAGTGTAGGGTATTGTTCTTATAGATCAAACCTATTGAAACTTTTCAAAGATGGTGAATGGTAATGAAATCTTTAATATAATGATATTAATTTTTATTAATCTTTATTAATCTTTGGTATTTTAAATAATGATGTTTACATAAAAAAATATTGAATCAGTTCAATATAGATTAGACAGGTGCCGTGACGCAGTTGGTTAGACGGCCAAATGTGAAACTGGCGTCGCGGGTTCGATTCCCGCCAGTTGCAAGAATAAAACCCAAGAAAGATTTTTTCTCAATTGGTCTGGGTGTTGTGGCGTAGTTTTCGTTACTTCCTTCCATATCTCCTCCATTCCACCTGCTAACAAGCCTCAAAATAGAGGCTTAGCGGATTATTCATTTTAAAAAAAATAAAAGAAAGGTAGGCTGGAATTTGGGCTTATCCAGAGACCAATGTTCGTTTAATGAGTTAGAAACTAGCTTAAATATACATTTTCTTCAACACCGTCGAAATGAATCTAACCTTCTGGTCATAATTAAAATTCTCAACTCACTCTTTGATGCGCCTGAACTACTGAACTCAATAAAATTAAATCTCCCAACTAGAAACCCTAGACAAAACTTACTCTTTCAAACCGATAACCATAGAACTAACTATGGTTTTCATTTCCCTATGCCCAGAATTCTTAGGTCTACAAACAAACATACCTGTATTGATTTCATTAATAATAGGTTGTCTTCTTTCAAACGATCACTGAATCAAATTCAATTATAAACACATCTCTCCCACGTCCACTCTCACCAATTCCACTATATACCATTGTGTCTTTATACTTTCCTTTATAATAATTTTCCATGTACAAGTATGTCCTTAAAAATGCCCATTGGGCGGATATTAAAAAAAAAATTGTTATAAAATTCAGCATTTTGTGTTTTTCTTGTAATATTAATAATTTCCACATTTAAATATTTAATTTAAATTTTCTGTTTATTTTAAATTGTTTTACACTTTTACTTTTTCTTCTTTTCCACATCCGCTCCTAAGTGGAGCATGTGGACATCACCAGTTGCCTCTAGGAGACCCTATCGCCAGCCAGCACTCTTGCCTCTTCCTACGTCA
Source organism: Micrasema longulum (assembly GCF_059751315.1). Lineage (NCBI taxonomy): Eukaryota > Metazoa > Arthropoda > Insecta > Trichoptera > Brachycentridae > Micrasema > Micrasema longulum. The sequence continues at coordinate 117,577 of NW_028278584.1, forward strand.
ATCCAGCGCCCTTTAGTTCCGCCAAATAAAGTCGACAGATTGTCATCGACTGCTTTCCAAGACATGTCGCAGGTTTAAAAAAGAGGCAACTTGGGTTTAAGTTCTCCTGGGGCATGCGCAGCACGTGTCCAGGTCCACCGCCGCATCTACGCCATCTACAAGAAGCTCGTTATAGGAGGCTGCTGCTTCCGTTCTCGGACTTCAATGTTAGTTTTTTGGATCACCTTATACCTAATATTCTTCTAAAGCACTTACTCTCAAAACTCAGAAGTTTGGTGTTTTGAGCTTTGGTGAGATGCCAAGATTCGCACCCATATAGGAGTACTGGCACTACACAATAGTTTCTTAAATATTTATTTTATTTAAAACTTCTTTAAAACTTTTACTGAATATATTATATTTATTTAAGGTTTAATTTTTGTTTTCAAGTCTTGGGTATAAAATAACGTATGTTCTTAAAAAAAATAATTAAACCAAATATGTTTATGAGATATGTTTTGGAAAATAAAATTTTGCCGTTTATCATAAAAATAATAAAATAGCCGCGAAAGAGTTAATAAAAGGTTAAAAAAATATTATAACACATCATTTTTAATTTAATATTTTTTTAATAAACCTCATATCCGTTTTTAACCGCATTTTCATAGAAAATCCCCGCTTAACTTTCAAAAGTGTCCCAATTGAAGATTCAGTGACACAGCGAGTAGAAACATCTCTAGCACCCCCCGCAAATGAAAAATTCTGGTCACATTTGGCTTTTGTTGTGTTTTGATTACAAATGTAGTGGAGTGTATCGGCCTTTTCCGATTGTAGCGCCACCGCCACCGCTACCGTCGGCGTCGCGCGTTGGCGTCGCCGTGTCGAGATGACAAATTGAGATGTGAGCCAAGATCCACAGAGCAGCGGGAGAAGCGGTTATTAATATTTTATACTCTCCTGAATTCTAACATTTGTACACTACAGATAAATCACGAGTTACACCGACTCTGGGGAGACGATTTTTCCCATTGCTAAAAGTAAAAATAGGTTTTGTTAAATTTCATCAATAAAAACTAGTGAATATTTCTCACTTTTCCCCAAAACAATAAAGATAAGTTTAACATAATAAAATATGACAAGATAAATTACGATTATTTTAGAGAGGGAAATATGAAAATCTAGACTGAATCGATTTCGAACCGGGTTGTGGTCCTTTGACTAGTGTTTCGGACTCACAGACCAATGGTCCATGGTTCAAATCTCACTCTACTACAACTTTATTTCCATTTGCCATTAGTAAGTTATTTTACAACTCGTTGAAAATGGTCCAAAAACATTAATATTTGGGTAAATCATAAGAACGCAAATATTTATTTTCTTTAAAAAAAGAAAAAAAAGAAAGACATTTACTGGGTTAATGACCTGTCATTGGCTGGTAAAACTGTTGATACTCTGTGACATTCACTATTTAGTCTATGTTTAAACACCTATTTTTTAAAAAAAATTTCATTATTTTATTTTTGTGAAGATGAAGATTGACCTTTATTGATGTCAGACGCAGAGGTTAGAATTATTTAATAAAAAAAAAACGGTTTGATAATTTCATTGAAGTTCTTTCCGCACCCAGTGGTGCATAGGGCGCTGCGTTGGTAAACCAAATGAAGCATAATTTAATCATCTGGTTTATGAAGGTAGAGTGATCAGTCTTAGGTTTCAGAGAAACAATAAAATAATGAACGAAATGAAAAAGTATTTAATTTTTAACAACCTCAAAAATAAATATTTCACCACAGAAATTAAACCCAAGACATCAAGAACAATAAGCAAACACATCGACTACTACACGAGATGGACTTATCTCCACTCAATTTTTTAGACAGCATTTTTACCCTGAGAGCAGCCATCGAGTCCAAAACAATCGTCTAGGGTTCTGGTTCTATTTTACAAACAGAACTGTATTTTTTTATTGCCTGGACGCAAAAAACAAAAATAATATTTCTTTATTTCAGTAAAAAAGATGCAAAGTGCAAAATTGATAAAGATAATGTAAATTAAAAAAATATTACTTAACAGTTCTCGAATAGGTTTTCCTAGTGGAATTCTTAAATTATTTTGCACATATTATGTCCTAGCCGATTTCTCATTTTAGGCAGATTACAAAACGGCTGATTGAACATTTATCATCATCAGATTAAGCCGCTTTGTGAATTAGCGAAGATTTGAGATATTTTGGAGAAAGCTAAAATAAAACATAAAATAATACTAATTATTAAAAAAATACTTTGGCATTAATAATTAGTACGGTAAGGTTGGGTTTGTTGAGTTTCCTGCTAATTTTAGTAAAACTGTAATTGTTTTATTTTTGTATATGTTTTGCTATGTGAAGTTAAGATAGATAAGGAAAGGCTCGGTTAAGTTAAGTAATAAAAAAAAAACTTTTAACTTAATCCAACCTATTTAAACCTAACGTAACTTCACATTTAACCTTATCCAACTTTTCCTAACATAACCTTTCTTCACAAAAGAAAACAAATACAAAAATAGTTATAAAATAAATAATGCATAAAACAATTGTTTCGATGATATTACATGCACCGTCGGGGTTTCATGAATTTTATGTTAATGATAAGGTCATACTCAATACACTTATCGGTTATATTCTACAAGTCTATTGAATGAAAAAAGAAATAAAAAAAATATTTGGGCGCTATTTGTATACCGCTTAAACATTTTGGCTGATCATTCGATCGAATTACTATAGATCAGTCGTTTTACATATAGGGCGGTTTTGTAATTTAGTTAGCCAATATGTAATTTTTTTATTTTTTTTATAGAGTCTTTATTCAATAAAATATACATATTATTACAATATTAATACATTATAAAGGAAAACAAAGTATTAGGATATATTTTGTCCCGATAAACTATTCAATAATAGTTTGTCATCGGGTGCTCAGACATAAGTTTTAATTAATAATCAAATAAGAAGAGTACAGACATAATACTGTATACGTATAAAATAATAAACATAAAAATAGTTTATAGATATATATTTTTTTTTTTTTTTAAGTGAAAAAATAGAGTAAAATAAAACAATTAAAATTAAAGAATAGTAATTTACTTAAATATATTTTAAATATAAGAAAAAAAAATAATAGACACCTATATAAATAGTGTGTGCTCATAAATGTAATCAAAAACAAGATAAAAAAATAAATTAAACAAAGTAAAGTAAATCGAGAATTTCAATTCATATCTACAGAAAAAAAAAATTACTAAGAAAATTAAAAGTACATATTAAAATTAAGATCTAAAAAATGTAAATGAAATAAGAAAGTAAGAAAGTAATAAAAGAAAAGAAAAGGTTAACCCAAAAAAATAACAAAAATGTATTCAATGAGGGATAATTTTTTTTTTTTTTAAATATATATATATGTAAAAAAATAATACTAAGTAAAAAATATAAAAAAAATCCACCTAAAAACGAAAAAAAAAACTTTAAACAAACTATTATTTCTATACGTAATACGTAAACACAGATGATAATACGTAAATTATCGGTGAAAATACTAAAAATGCTTGAGTTGTAGGCACAATTAAGTTTTTCGTGTATGTATATAATTTCGGAGCATAACAATTGTTGGAGCCGGACTGACGTCGCGTCGCTTGAGCTATTGTTTATACATCTACCTAAAAAAAACATGTTTTGTGCATCTTATAAAATAACTAACCTTCTTATTATATGTGTCATTTCATTAGGAAATTTCTAACTGATGAACGAAGACGACGATTCATAAACGACACAACTAATTAATTACTTAATTAATTTCTACCTATACTACATTAGTGAAGCCTAAAAGCTAGTAAATAAGAAAAGAAAAACGTTCAACGCAATATGACGCGTCGCTTAAGGAAAACAATACAAAAGATTAGAAAATAGTTTTTGATCAGCAGTGCTGACGAGACCCCTTGTTGACTTAGTGGAGAGAGAAAACATTCCCTGTTTGGGTCGCGGAGATTGGCAGATGCGGCGTTTTTTACCGTCAGACATTTTGGCAATATAAGCCAGGTGCACCCTCCCAGATAGGCAGATTAGATCCCGAAAGGAAACAATCTAGTTAGGTGGTACGGGAACGAGGTACTGTGTAGGTACTCGGTACGGGGTACACTCATGTGGGGCATGGAGGGACCGGAAGCGGATGGATGACGAACAAAGGGTCGGCACTGGGAGGCGAACAAAAAAGGCCACGTCAAAAAAACAAAAAAAACTTGAAAAATTTGTATGAATTATGCTTGAGTTGTTGTAACTGACTGTATAAATGTCGTACTAAGGCTGACCGTACATGTTGGAACTCACCGTGTATCTAAGGATGTTGTTATTTACATATTGTCCAGTGTTCACTTTAATTCCTAGTGAGATCTCGAGGTCGTATACTAATTCCGTGTCTGTCCGTGCTTTCATATAAGTAATTAAAATGTATTGATAATCAATTGTCTAGACACAAGAAATGGTTGGTTAAATTTTTGTACTCTTCTGATGACGATAGTATATCGAATGACAGTGGGCATTGTTTTCCGGGTGAACTCTACATATTCAATAGCCACTTTATGTACCTTTTTGTCCACCTTTTTTGCCTACCAAAAAAAAGGTCCCGTATTAACATGAAATATTTATGTTTATTTTATGTTTATTTATTTTTGCACCACAACAGGCCAGGAGGCCCAATTACAGTGGTGAATTACATCACAGAACACCCAGGCTTGAGAAAAATCACGTTTTAATTTTTGTGTTCTTACCGGGAATCGAACCTTGAACCTTTCGTGTGTGAGTCAAGCGTCTTGACCACTACACCACGGAGGCCGCGAAAATATTATTTGAATATAATATTTTTTGGTTCCCGGACTGGCACCCGAAGAATAAGACATCTTACCTTCATTTAACAAAAAATAAGGGACACAAGTTGCGGTTGGTGTCAAAAGCAATACCCTACGCATCGATGGCTACTCTCAGGTAAACATCCTGAAAAAGCAAATATGATGAAAGTAAGTCTGCTCGTAGTGCAGCGATTGTGAAAAATATTTTATTAATTTTTGACTGATGCGTAAAAACGATCATCTTACATTCTATATATTTTTTTTTTCAATTGGCGCTACAATTGGAGTACTAATGCAGTGCCCTATGCACTACTGAGTGCAAAAAGGGAAATAATGATAGAACGCCATACCACACATTTTTTTCAAAACCGACCTCGCTTTTTTAAGATTCTATTTTGGAAATAAAAAGATTGATCAAGAAATTTATCGACAAAAAAAAATTGAATTTTGGCTTTTAAAAAAAAATGTTAGCATTTTAAAAAGCAACAATATTGGGCTACTTCCTTTAAAGGCTAGGTTAAATAATTCTGTTTTCAATTATAATTAAAGAAAAACGGTTCTAATATAAAATATCTTGGTATTATCATTAATACGAACCTACGATGGAAAGCTCAGGTCTAGTCACTGACTTCTGGGTTAAGAAAGCTGTGCCATATTATCTGCTCTCTTATTGGCATTCTGGAAATTGGCTTTCTCAGAAGTGTGTACTTTGCTCTGTTTTAATCCACAGTGACTTGTTGAGAAGGTTGAGAAGGTTGTGCGGCATTCATTTTAAAGCCTCTATCACTATTATTTTCATAGAAACTATTTCTTAGAACCATATTCAGGCGTCCTTCAACATATCCATCAGAACAGCTGTTCCAGTACACGAGGGTACTGGATGTGAGTCAACTTTACCCAAAAGAGGCACTGACACACTTCATGTTGAACAATAAGGAAAGGTGTCAGCGAAACGTTTGTACGAGGCTTTCTCAGGGAATTGATTATATTAAACACAAAAACCGGACGACTTTTGCTCAGAGACACCGCTACTTATCGCATTGAGTGTTCAGTATTTTGGAAGAACTTGTGAAACTCTCAAAGACAAAATCCATTTTCAAAAAAGAGTTTTAGGACTGGATCTACCTTAGGGGAGGGATTTGATTGAGAATCTTCTTGATGGTTTTTCAAATATTTGATGTACGAGTAGTTTCAACGTTTTTTTATATTGCATTTTGATATGCCATGTATTTTTTAATTATGTTTATGTTCTGTACAATATATATGGTGATATTGATTGTTTAAGTGTTTTACATAAATTCGTCCCAACTTAACACAGGACTTTGGTTCCATGGAATTGTGATATGTGTCTCAATTAAATGTAACATAAATATCATTTAAAAAATAATTTTAGTTCAAAAATATTTTTTTTATTGGTTAATTTTTTTAAAAGTAATATTTTTGTAGTGAAAATTCAATTCCTACAGTATGTTGTTTGGCAAAATTTTAATCCTTACATCGGCTGAAAAATGACAAAATCGTCTGATTTCCTTACTGTTTATCAGACTGCAGCCTTAATAATTAAAAATAGTACTTAGCTCGACCAAGAAGTTACATTGATATTTTTAATCAAAATTATTGTAATACGAGTACCTTTTCAACTGACGCAACGCTGTGATGAGAAATATTAGTACCTATATAAATGAAACCCTCGTTTATAAGAGTCCGAGTTAATATGGCCATCCCCTCAGTTCACCCCTGTTGAAGTGTACAGTGTGTGGGGGTGGAGGGGTTGGAGGTTTCGGGAGAGGAAGACGGCAGTCTTTATATTGCTTCTGAATGCCAACAGGAACTTTGAAGAATGTAATGCGGCCTTTCTGCTATGACGAATTTCTCCCTGTTTTGAAGTTTATTTATATTTTCAATGATATTGAATTCTTTTTCCAAAAAATCGATTAAAAACCAAAGTAAGTTCGAAATATTTAAGACTTTATTCTTAACATTGAGATGTAATTTCAATCTAATCAGCAGCCAAAAATTGGTAATTTGGAATACGAATTACCTAATTGTATTTAGTCAACGTAGGAGTCATGAGGAAGTTTAAATTAAAATATTAAAATAAATTTTACATTGATAAAATAAATATGATAGAATTCATAATCACAGTATGCCTTGATAAAGAAGCTTGTATTGCTTTAAAACCGGTGGGTAGAAAAAAAGTGGTTAAAAACTAAGTTGTTTTTATTTATTTTAGTAAAACACATTGAGTTTTGATTCCAAATGTTTGTAGACAAAAAACTGGATTTCATCCCCTAGGGAGTCATTCAGATTAACCATATTACCTTCTCAAAATGTTCTCCATCCCTGTTGAAATTCGTAAGTTTTAATTGTCTTCATCGATTGCGACAAAGAACGGAAAACATTTGAGAAGTGAATAAATAATTTTTCGGGCTTATGACCTGTCATAGGCTGGTTTATTTGGTGTAAATACTGTGTAATATTCACCAATTTGCACGTGTTTGAACATCCAATTTTTTTTTTCACCTGTTGACATTTGTGAAGTAAAAGAACTTAAACCTTTATTGATGTTTTTCCTATCTGTTGCAATAAATGTACACCTTAATAACCTTAGGGAGTTAAATTCAGCCTGTCTACAAACATTTGAACATACTCGAGAAGTTTCAAATACTCCAAAATGGAGCAATGCGAGTTATCCCACAGAATTAGGTGGCCTCCGTGGTGCAGTGGTTGATGCAACGCTTGGCTGATGCACGGTAGGTTTTGGGTTCGATTCTCGGTGAGAGCACAAAATTAAATGTGAGTTTTCTCAAGTCTGGGTGTTTTGTTCTGTAATTTTCCACAGTAGTTGGGCCTCTTGGCCTGTTGTGGTGCTAACAAAAATAACAAACACAGTGAAATTAATTAAACTTGAATTAAATTTGATGCAAATAATAAAAAGACTTTTGTATAAAATACGTAAATGTACGTACACAGAATGTTTAATAATCTTATGGTAAAATATTTAAAACTGTTTTTAATAAAAATGTGCATAACTATAAAAATAGAAAAAGGAAGGGGATAAGGCCACCCAATTAAGAAAAACAAAAAAAAAACTTGATGATTTTTTTTTACGGCCTAAGCCAATTACAACAGTTACATAAATAAACGTAAAAAAAACTGAACAAAAATAACATCAACGATGCAGCAAAGATAAACAAGGGCAATAAAATAATGGTACACAATATAATATATTCATAAACACGATAATCATATAAGACTTCTGGCTAAACTATGCCAATCCATCTTCATCCCACACTGTTTTAGTTGCGAAGAGATTCACGAAAAGCCGAAAGATCTATCCCAAAGAATTCCAAGTTATGTGACGAATTGACTAATCTACACATTCTGGACATTGGGGCTATAAAACAAAAGCTGCTCTAGGAAGATTTGATACTTTGATTATTTTATTTTGTTATTTTAACTTTTGGTGATATGGTTGGGAACACAAATAAAAATTACATGTATATGTTTATACATTTTTAAAAACCACCTTAATTTTGATCAGTAATAATAATTTTTCAGAATTCGCAAATCATCTTATATCCGAAATTCATGATTTTAATCAAGAAACGGGTGTAGAAATTTTGCATGTCAATAAAAAAGGTTTTCGTTTAGAGAATGTGGAACAATTAGAAATTAGTAAAGCCATTACTCAAAAACTTTAAATAATCAATTGAATTTGACTTCGAGTTCTCTTTTAAAAATATTCCCGTAATGATATATTTTATCTTCTTTCTCTCTCTTTCTTTAATTTTTTTGTCTCTGTCATACAATATTTTACAATAAATATAGCAACGCGTATAATTTTTAATTAGTTTAACTCCTGACACAACATCAAAACAAATATATATTGATTGCAATATAGATCGGACATAATTTTTAGCATGTATAAAGGGTCAAAATTGAAAGAAAATCCATTTATAGAAAAAAATATGTTAGGTTACGATAATTACGTAAATTAAAAAATTGATGCACAATTATGAAAAAATGTAATAAAAATAGTGTTATATTGAGTAAACAACGAAAATAATTTAAATAATTGCTTCGATACGAAATGTATGGAGGCTTATATAAAAAAAAGTTCGAGTGAACTTGAGATCTTTCGCAAGGTAGACAAACTCGCTTATTTCTAGATCACTAACGATAGCTCAAAAAAACACGTTCATACATGTAAAATGTCTGCCCTTTACCAAGGTTTTACTTTTTACATACGGAATTTTCTCGAACAGGTCTTTTAATTGGGTTTACTTTGGACCGAGCCAATGGTGATTGTTTAGCGTACTTTTTACGGAATACTCGTACGTCCCTTAAAGAAAAAGAGCTGATTGGGTTCATAAGCTAAAGGATCTTGTCCTTCTTTTAAACTAAAGGATCTTGTGTAATTAAGTATCGACCAAACGTGCTTTCAATTTTGATTTGCTTGTTACAGATTCTGTTGAGACGATTAACAGTTAAGATGGTGTTTTTTTAAGGTTCATTTAACACCATGGTCAACATCTAAGCGGCACGATAAAATAAAATAAAATTAATATTATTTGTTGTAAGTTTTATTTTTTTAAACTTATTTATTTAATACCAGACAAACGCAATAATCGGTACACTTGAAGGCCTGCTAATATATATTCGTTTTTTTTTCAAGTTCTTTTAAAGAGATTTTAAATAAATACAAAACAATATAATAATAAACTACCGGACCCGACAGACGTTGTCCTGTCCGAACATTGGCTTGCCTGTTATGAAAAAGGGTTTTCATTGATTGGTAGGTTTTTTTGAATTGATAATTAGGCGCTTGTTTATTATTGAATCCCAAAGCTAAAAATTATTAATCTTCAAATATTGATTGAGGTAGGTACCTAAGTGTGTATGGTTGAATTCCAGAATAAAAAATAACTTATTTTCAAATATAAAATTCTTTATGCAAATGTCAAACTCGTTTTTTTTCACCAACAAGGGTGCATTTTATTCATAAATGCGATTATAAAAAATGTATTCGATATCAGTTAATAATATTTAGGTTAATACATAAATATTATTAATAGTAATCTAAAAATCCATTAAAAAGAAATAAATGGAAAGAAATTATAAGGATTGTAAGGAAACAATCTGATTGGAATCCCTAAAAAGCAAATGTTGTTTGTAAAGATTTAAAAATAATCTTCTTTTAAACACAAAAAGCAACATCTTCCATTTTTTTGTAATAAAATTCTCGTTGAATGCAATCCTGGTTTGTCGATGAAATAAAGATTAATGCTTCTAACTTTAAAAAAAATTATAAATATATTCGAACACGCGCAGCGCAAAAATCTACATTTCACTGAAAACCGCACATAAATTGGTGAAGTCGTTGAGAAGAAGTTCAGTGAAGCCACACGTACTGAAAAATTATATTTTTATATACTCATCCCCTGTACGTGTGATGTCACCAAACTCCTCTTAAACGCCTTAACCGATTTACGTGCAGTTTTCAGAGAAATATAGATCCTTGCGTTGTGCATGTTCGTTCGGCGGCCTCCGTGGTGTAGTGGTCAAGACGCTTGACTCACACACGGAAGGTTCCGGGTTCGATTCCCGGTGAGAACACAAAAATTAAAATGTGATTTTTCTCAAGCCTGGGTGCTCTGTGATGTAATTCACCACTGTAATTAGGCCTCCTGGCCTGTTGTGGTGCAAAAAAAAAAAAAAAAAAAAAAAAAAAAAATGTAAAAAAAATGTAAAAAAAATGTATATATTAAAATCTTCATTCTAATGTGTAAAAGAGAAGTAAGGAGCATAAATATGTTATTTATAGATCTATTAGGGTTGCATTCGAGGAGAATGCATTTACAAAAAAAAAATGGAAAGATGTTGTAATTTTGTCTGTAAAAAAGTTTGTTTTTGAATGTTTACAAACAGCATTTGTTTTTTGCGGATCTCTATCAGATTTTTTCCTTAAATTCGTTAAAATTTCTACCTATTTATTTCTTTTTACTGGATTTTTAGTAACACCAAAATAATATACATTCAATGCATTTTTTAAAATCCCATTCCTAGATAAGTACACCCCTCTGTTGGTGAGAAGTCCGGAGTTTGAGGTTTGCAAAAAGAATGCCACATTTGAAAAAATATTTATAACAAACACAATGCCATATTTGAAAAAATATTTATTTTATGTTTTGGAATTCAATCATAAACATGTACCCAGGTACCTACTATCAATTAAAAATCTTTTTCCAAGCTTATAGCAGGCAAACCAACGCGCAAAGTTTGGGCAGGACAACGTCTGACGGGTCCGCTAGTATAATATATAAAGATGACAATCCAGTGTTATTTCACCGTGCGGTGTGGAATTGAACGATACGTGTGAAATGACCCCAAATGTTACAGGAACACTAACTAGAAAAAGAAATGAATAGGTTAATGTCCGCCTTGAAGTGTAGTGATTGGCACTTTCGTCTACCACACATGAGGTCGCGGGTTTGATTCCTGGCAAAGTCAACATGAAATATAAATTTAAAAGGTAGTTTTATAATGAAATATTTCATCATCCTTAGTCCAGCATTAAAAGCGTACGACTGATCCATTTAATAACTTTTATGAGTAAGGCATCAATTTGTTCAAAAGAACAGAGGCATCGCACGCAGTATTTAAATTTATTTTAAATATGTTTGTGCGAGTTGAGTATTTTAACTGAATAACGTTAAAATATTTTTTTTGACTAATCCAATTCGGTGCTTTTTGCAGAGTTTTTATATTTTTGTGTAATCTATTGATCAAATATTCATAATGCACCCCGCACGTAACCTTGACATTCAAAGGGAGATATTGTGGCGTGGATTTAATAATCCTGCAGGAGTGAAAAGGCATTTGATGTTATGGGGAAAGCCATGGTAGAGGGTGGCAGGCGGGTGAACACAAGGGTAGTTTGGGGTAGTTGGTATTCCGTTAGCACACTGACACGAAGACATGCGCCCTCTGCCGCCTGCACCGCTGAAAGGGGAAGGTTTATATGAATACGGGGCAAATTGGTACAAATTCTGGAATAAAAACGTGTGTTCTATAGTCTTGTGTTCATAAATATATTATGCATGATCGTGCTGTGTATGTTTTTAACTTAAAAGGTTGTGCTGACTTAAATAAGTTATTCAAAATTAATAAATATTCAAAAGTTATTTGTGTTGATAGATGTTTTATATTAAATAAAAAATGTTATTAATTTGTTGCAACAGAAAAGGAAATATTTTTAAAAAGGGAATATGTAAATCTAGGCATTTACAGGGGTTATGACCAGTCATTGGCTGGTTTAAGTGGCCACTTTTCACGCTGTGTAACATTCACCATTCTGCCAAAAATTAAACATCCACATTTCCTCAATTCTTCCATCTGTGGACATTTGTGAAGTAAAAGAGCTAAAAAATCTTTATCCCGTGGGCAACTCCTGAAAACAATTCTGTAATTTTCAATTCTTCTTACACTAGTTAGTTTAATCAACCCTTTTTTAAAGTGTTTAATTTTTGTTGTGTAATACGGCTGTATTTAAATTTCATGACGGTAATATTTGTATTACCGAAAAAAATATACATTTTAAGAGAACGAATTTTTTACTTTTTTTTAATTAAAAAAAATCAACATCAAATAGAAATAAATAATTTATCTTTCTTCACGTATCATCCATTCATTCACTTAATTCATAAACCTGTTGTTACTATCAGGCATCTTTGTGCCAAAGTCCAATAAATTTAATTTCAACCAAAGTTGGATGTCATGTAAATGGCGTCTGAGCTAACAATATTAGTTATGCAGATGATGTTGTATTATTGACCTCATCTATTAATAGCATGAGATTGTCGCTCAATATTTGAGAAAAATATGCAAATGACCACAATATGATTTAAAATGCCAAAAAATCTGCCGTACTTATATTAAACAAAATATCATTTTCTGAATCCGTGCACCCATCACCACTTGTGTTCCTGGACAACAACAGTTTAACTGCAAAAGTCAAGTATCTGGGGCACTTACTGACTGATGATTGTAAAAATGATTAGGACACAAAGCGACGGAGTCATGGCCTATATGCTAGCAAGACGCTTCTTTCAGTGCAGTAACGAAGTGAAGAAAATCATCTTTACATTGTAAACAGCGGAACTATGGACCAATTATACGCAAGCAGCATATAATAAATTAAGAGTCGCGTATAATAACTCATACAGGCAATTATTTGGACTGTTTTGGTACTGCAGTGCCTCCGAAATGTTCCTAGCTGGACGGGTAAATACCTTCGCTGTCCCACTTCACCAAAGAGCCTGGAGCCTATGGGAACGACTGAAAAGCTCTAATAACGCGCTTTTACAAGCCACTGCACGGTAGATTCATTCACCCTTGTTCGAGCAATGGCAGGACATGTTGAAACCACCATAAGTGCTTCAAATGTAAATTTTTGTTTTATAAGGTAGAATTGGCTCTGCACTGTATAGCCATTCAACTGGAATATAATAATAATAAAATAAAAATATTTATGGTCTTAAGATATTAAAACGTCCCTGTAGCAATGCTGTTTAACCGTCTGATAGTTAATAATAAATATTGATTGCAGAGGCAAGAACACTCCTGACATTGAGCCGCCCGACAGTCGGCATATTTACGGACTCACATTGATCACCAGACGGGTATGGATACGTGAAAAGCAGCTTCAGTGTCTTGTTTTCATTATGGTTTTAAACTCCGACGAATCTGATTGTGCCCGTTAAAGGTCCGTTTAAGGTCAAACCTACAACCGTTCAAATTCAAAATTTTCTTAAACGGACAATCATTACCAACGCTACTTTATGTAAAATCAGTACACTACATTTAATTAACTGAGCGATTTAAGAACGATACTGTTCCTTTCTTATGGTTTTAATTCTCAAGATACTAAATTATTTTACACGCGGTGATGTAACATCGTGTTACCCTCAGTAAAAGACATAATTATCTGAAGTTTAAACATTTATGTAAAAAAAACATGGGAACCCACTTATAAATAAATCCTCTTCCATAATTTATAAAAAATATAAAATAATTAAGGCCCGTACAAAAATTTCAGGCAACACCTTGTGTGTAGGTGACATAATTCAATTAGATGAATTTCACCTGCATAAATAAGGGTTTCAGCTCTTTAACTTCGCAAACTTCAACAGATGAAAGAATTGAAAAAATATCTTCAAATACTGTGTGAGGTTGTTGTTTGAGTCAGGTTGTGTTCCCGTGCCTAGCGTTGCGGACTCACGGATCAGAGGTCCGTGATTCGAGCCCCACTCTACCCCAACTTGATTTCCATTTTCTAACAGTGAGTTATTTACAACTCGTTTAAAATGGCCATCGAAATTGAAATATTTAGACAAATTATAAAAGCTCTAATATATATTTCTTTAAGAAAAAAAAAGAAAAACAAATATGGGCAGAATAGTTAATGATACACAGTGAGTAAACCAATGACTAGGAATAAGCCCTGCAGATGCATAGACTTCTATATTTCCTTCTCTAAAATGTTCTTTATCTTTGATGTAATATGTTAATTATCATTTATGACACTGGCTCTAGTAAACCGAAACTGCTTGAAATTAAGGATTTAATTTTTTTTTTAAAAGTTAAGGACGAAAACAACCGAATTACACTCACGCACCTAGTTTCTAAATTTCGAACGCTGAAGAATTATTTCCGCGCCTCATTGGGTACAAAAAGATCGAAGATTTCAAATTATTCCAGCGCAGAGCAAATGGCGATGGCGTTTTCCGTTTCCGGGCATACATTCTCCGCCGCTCGATAATAAATATCTCACATCCACGGGGCGTGAAATTGAATAGGCCGTCCGTGGTGCACTATCGAGTGCATCAGAACTGCGGAGTATGAGGAGTGAAGAGCTACAGGCTACGATCTCCGATGTACCCAGCATGGTGTAATGGTTATTGGTCCCAGCGCCTGCACGTATCGTATCCCGATCGTAGCTATAACTACAAGAGCAACGAAAGATGACGGGAGATAATTGAAGTATTGTAGGATGGGGTGGTGCATATGCCAATATATTAAACCCCCATAAAAAAGTACAAAGATTAATTATTAAAGTAATTTTAAAGAAACCCTTAACATTCAATACGGAAAGTCTAAATAAATATTTAAGGTTCAAACAGTAGACACTCTTTATAAAATAAATTCTATTATTCAAATATATAAAAAAGAAAAAATAAAAGAATTTGAAATGAATAAGGCACTCAGATACCAACATAATATTAAAATTCCTAAATTCCATACAAGTCATGGTCGAAATAGCTTTATCTTCAAAGGTGTAAAAAACTATAATAATCTTCCTAATGAACAAAAAACTATTAAAAATAATATATGAAAAAATAAATTTAAAGTTAAAATTAAGAAATATTTTGAATTCGTGTACAAACAAAATTAAATTTTAATTAGTTTGAATGTAAAATTGTTTAATGTTTTTTCTTTATAAATCTTATGTTTTTTTATAAAATATAAATATAAATCTTA
This sequence comes from Micrasema longulum, assembly GCF_059751315.1. NCBI lineage: Eukaryota > Metazoa > Arthropoda > Insecta > Trichoptera > Brachycentridae > Micrasema > Micrasema longulum. The sequence goes on from NW_028278584.1 coordinate 132,973, forward strand.
TTTTTCTTTTTCATGTACTCGTATTTAAAATTATATAATTAACTCTTTTAAATAAACAACTAAAACAGTTTAAGTCACTCTCCAAGCACAAGAGTTAGTCTCTTTTTTTGGAGAGTTACATTGATAACATTTACTAAATGTGTAAAAGTAGATATGTTTAGAATTTTACAAAAACATGTACTTTTTATGAAATTTATGAATAAAAAAAATTAAATAAAAGTCTAATAAAATCGTTGTTTTTAATTGAGATATAATATAAAGAGATGACAATAGGATAAGGGATATTCCAGAAACTGCATACGCGCATCAACTAGCAGGCGACTAAGCTACTCTTAAAGGAGTAGTTTTCCGTTTTGACCCATTAGTTTCTTTGTAGACGTCGCTCAATACGCAACTCTCAATTCGAATTTAACTATGCCGTGTTGTGTCGTTTTAAAGTGTGAAAATACTGCTGGGATCTTAAAAAAACAAAAAGGGATCACATTTTATGTGTAAGTAGCAAATGCAATATTTAAAAATTGAATTATTTTTTCATCTGCCAGATTGTCAAAGAAAACAAAATGGCCATTTTGTTAATGTTGCAAAGGCGTTCAAATTTTTTACGCTGCTTTGCTCATCTAATGAGCAAACTAATGGAAGTTGGACCTCTCGTATTAAACAACGCCGTGATGGACATTTGACCGACACTATCTTTAAAACATCAAATATTATTTGACATGACATAAAAATAAATTTTGTGTCATTTTTTTAGTTCAAAGTTCATTTATTCAATTACTCTTGTTAAACGACCCTTTACTTATCTACTCTGTTGTGTAAATCAATGTTTCCGCCTATACAATAAAATTTTAGAGAAATTAACAAATTGCCTTTTTTAAAAAATATTGTAAAATAAAATATTTTACATTTGTGCTATGATTATATTTTTCGCAATCTGAAAACATTGCGCGAATACTTGATGCATGCGCGCGGCAAATGTGGGGCAAAATGGAA